>NW_017726632.1:0-41501 GCF_001865875.1 Lupinus angustifolius | reverse complement strand
AGTAGATAAACTAGTTCTCTCGTCGTCTCCTTCAACCCTGGAATCTTTTCTCTTAAACATGCCAATAACAACCAAAACAACAATTAAATTCTACTCTACCTAAAACTAACAGTTAATCTATTATTGATAAACAATTTTTAATGCAAAAGCACACATATAAGTTTCAATTGCAGAATAATACAACTATATATATACTGTAAGAGATTGGTGTTGGAAATAACTAAATGAATAAAACAACCTTACTAAGTAGCCTTTGAAAAATAAGTTACCATAAAATAGTTGCACTACCATTGACCTTCCAATACTAAGTGGTTTCATTCATAATAAATGAAGATAATATCACATAGTAAAACAAAACACATATATTCTTCCTGTGGCCATGTTATCTCTTTTAGAACCACGAAATTAATACATGAATTTTTCTTTAAAATAAATAAAATGAAGCTTAACATACATTAATTAAAGTGACCAGACCAAATCACATACATTAATTTTTCTTTAAAATATATTCTTCGTATTAGAAATGAACATACATCAATTTAGGTATTCAAGAACGGAACAATGCTAGAATTGGACAGATCTAAAACATTTAAAAGAAATTATATGGAAAATAAGGGGACTCACAAATTTTAATTTGCAGAAGAAGGAGAAAAACGTGACATTAGGAATAAAAGATCCACAAATTACAGATATATGGAATATAATTCAAATAGGTAGTGATTTCCTCCTTTTCTTTTGTTTTTCAAAATATGTTCATTCCACAATCACCAACCGTATTACATAGAGAACTACATGATTTTGTAAACTGTGTAAGGAGGAAGAAATACCAATTATTTTTCATCTGGTGGCAGTAAAGGATAAACAAAACAAATTTATCAATTATCAAATTCAAGGAGTAGAAGAAAGAGGAAAGTTGATTACCGTGTTATCTTCTCTCTTTTCTCTACACTGCCATTATGGATCACTTACTAAGTGCATTTTTTTTTCTTCTTTCTTTTGTTCTCTCCTCCCTCAACCCATCTATTTTGTTGTTACCAATTAGGTCAAAGTTATAATTACACTATTATTTAATCTTATCTTATCAAAATATTAAAATTTAGTTTTATCACCAAGTAATTAGAATAAATGAGATAATCACAACAGAATAGCCACTAAGCCTATCTAGATAAAAAAATTAGAGATAACTAGGATAAGGATCTATTTTCGAATTAGTTGGAAATTTGTGGTGTTACACTTTCAATGGAAAAAAATGTGATTTCATGATAAATAAAATGGTAAAAGTATCATTAAATGTTATTTTTTGTTTGTTATTGTGTGACACTTGACTCTCTAGTATTGGAGAGAATCCTTACTTAGTAGAGGGTTTATGCAAGAATGGTCCAAGGTGTTATGCAATAGTGATGACAACATTAAAAGATCTTAGTTACAGTTGTGGTTAGGGTGTTAGCTAATTGTGATGGCAAACATACCCATTAGTCTGCACCTACAAAATATTTGCAAATTAAAAGCCAATATGGACATTTCCATTTGTGATTTTAGTTCACAAACCACAAGTTGGTGTAGACAAGTCTGATTGTGATTTTTTGACAAATTTTCATGCTCTACCCATTTTAAAACAGGCTAGACAAAAATGGTGAAAAGAGAAAACAAAACATACCCTATTATTACTTCTATTAATACAATTTCAGTTGGTTAACTACCAACATTGTTTCTTCTTTTATTAATTCCCCTTCGACCAATTAACAACCAAATTTGTTTCTTCTATTATTAATTCCCCTTCGATCAATTAATAAGGAACAATGCTATTTTATTCTTTAAAATCTCAACTCAGTTCCGCTCGCTTAGGATTTGCTCAACTCAAAACTTGACTCAAGTTCGATACGACTTATTTCTTTAGCTTGAGTTCGGCATAGTTAAAGTTCTGAAACTACTAAGCTCAACTTGAATCATTTCATTTGGACAACTCAAATAATTAATTCATTTAAAGAACGTTCAGTACGAGGTTATATATATGTAAATATTACAACAATAAAAAAAAATAGTGCAATGTATAATAACAGTAAACATAAAAAAATAGTTTATATATATATATGGATCTAGGTCATGAACCTAACGAGTCGAATTGTATCTATCTCAAGTTCGGCTCATTTAGTTCATTAACCAAGTTTGTGGAGCAAAATAATGAGTCGAGTTTCGAATGAATACCAAGTTTCTTTGGTTCATTGTCAGCTCTTCCTAGATCTATTAATTCCTTTCCGCCATATATTTAATACCATTCATCATAGAAATGTTATTGAATGAACGTTGTTAAACGTTAATTCTGGCATAGTGAACAACGAAATGACTATATTTATTGGTATGGTTTTGTTAAATAAAATTAGTTTCATCGGTCTATTCAGAACCATTTACACCCTAGTGGCAAGAGAGAAAAATATTTACTTATTATTTTTAACTTAATTAATTCAAAAAAATACTTTTCAAACGAGTAAAAAACTAACACAAATTTTGTGCCAAAACATATGTTCTCCTCCCATTATTATAACCTCTTGAAATAATCCAATTAATTGTCACTAATTTTTTCATACAATAAATGTATGCAATTAATTTTAATGAGCATAAATTTAATAGTCCTTCAAACATTAATAAGTTCCTAAGGATCTTGTTTATAATGGAAAAAGGAAAATTTATCTTAGAAAATAATATTTTAACCTTCCAAGATTGTTAGTAATTTCACATATTTTATATTCCTTAAATAATACACTTTGCATTTCTTAACACAACCCAAACAACTTTTCCAAGAGTAGACATATCAAAATGGTCGTTTTTGCCCGTCAAATCTCGAAAATTCGAATGACTTAAATATCATATATTAATTAATTTTTATTTAATCAAAACATTTTAGCCTAGATTGGTCATGCTATATTAAAACTGGGTTTCACGCCACTTTTATCCGGTGGGTCAGTGTTACCATTTTTATATCTTTTTAGTTTTTGTGGACCTTTCACTTGATAATACACCTTAGATGAAAATCATTTTACAACACAATGGTACTATGAATTTATAATGAAAAATAGACAGTAAATATTGGTAGTATGAACTTTAAACAAAAAATAAAGTAATTTTAATAACATAAATATTTACAAATTACAATAATGTTATAAAGTGAAACATCATATTATGCATCCTATTTTTCATAATTCTCTTTAAATCACACTACAAAAAAAGTATTAAATTAAATGGGAAGAAATATTAAACCATGTAGACTTCACTTTTCTTTTCTTAATTGTATCGTGTACATAACTGGATTTAACTTTTACAACAAAAACTTAATAAAATAATAATTTTTACAACAAAACTGAAAGATAACATAGTTGTTTACCATAGAGAACCACACACAACCAAATTCAACTCATATCAGTTCATAATATACTTAAGATATCGACAAGGAGCATACAATTGATTTTCGTACAGAAAGTAAAATATCATAATCATATATTATAATGATGGTTATATTATGAGATATAAAGTTCCTGGTGAACTTGAGTTATACTCCCATTACTATACACTAATATGACATTATTTTCAGAAAAAAATATATGTTATTATGAAATTATATATATTAAAAATAGATTAAAAAGGTTACAGTTTAAATAAACATTTGTTAATATTATATGACCTGTAACAACTCACAATCCACTTCAATCCAATTTGAGCTTGAATTTGATATACCTAAATTGTATCATGACTTTTTACTATGATCCAATTTAGCACAATATTTATGCGAGCTAACTCATATCCATCCATACAGTCCACTTTGAGATGCCTATCCTAAAATAAATATTAAACTTTCCTGTAAAATAATGTGCATCCATTAATACATTCCTATAATTAATTAATATGGAATTAAATTATTATATTAATTTATTTATTTGATATCCTTCAACAATGACATATCCATTAACACTTTCCTATAATTAATTAATTACAAAATTTTGCACCTATGGAAACAAGGTGGACCAGTAGTCAATAAGACTTTAACAGATCAAACTTACACAATAAGATATCAAGAATGAGAAAGTGACCCTCTTTACTGAAATATATTCACATTTATCTCTGATTTCAATTCCAATTTTCAAACATAACAGAGATAATGAAAAACATTTCTTTTCCTCCTTCAATAGCTGAAGTGATAGATGTTGAAACCTTTCATATCACAACATTCTCTCTCAAAGTTAAACACAAATCCACCTCCATTCTCATTGATCTCACCGACTCTGACGATGATCAAAACGACAACGTCACAATCCTCACTTCCAAGCCCCCAAACACTCCTTTTGGGAAACATTATTGATATACCTACTAAGTTGGTTCAGTTTATTGTCGGTCCTACTGAGCGCTATTGATTTCCTTCTGCCTTACATTTAATAGCATTCAACATATAAATGTTGTTGAATGAGCATTGTTAAATTCAAATTCTAACATAGTGAACAATGAAATTACCACATTTTTTGGTATGGCCTTGTTGAATTACATTAGTGTGGCTGGTCAATTCAGAACCATTAACACCGTAGTGACAGGAGAGAAAAATATGATTTATTTACTATGTTATTGACTTAATTAATTCATTATTTTATGTTTCAAATCAATAAAAAAACTAACACAAATTTTGTTCCACAAGATATTTTCTCCTCCCACTATTATAACCTCATGCAAGAATGCAATTAATTCTCACTACATTTTTTATACAATAAATATATGCAATTAATTTTAATGAGCATAAATTAAATAGTCATTCAAACATTAATATGTCCTTAAGGATATTGTCTAAAATGGAAAACATAAACTTTATCTTGAAAATAATGTTTTAACCTTCCAAGAAATATTGGAGTTAGTTTCTTACATATTTTATATTCCTTAAATAATACACTTTGCATTTGTTAACACAACACAAACAATTTTTCCTAGAGTAGACTTATCAAAATGGTTGTTTCGTTATAATAAAAAATTGATACTAAATACATATTGGTGTTATGAACTTTGATGTGATAGAGTGAAGTTTATAACATAAATATTTATAAATTACAATGACGTGATAGAGTTAAATGTTATATTATTCGCCCTATTTTTCATAATGTCCTTTTAATCACACTAGTATTAAATCAAATGAAAATAAATGTTAAACCATATAGACACCCCTTTTCATTTCTAAATTATATTGTATACTTAATTATATTTATCTTTTACAACAAAAACTTAGGAAAGAACAATAGCTTTTACAACAAAAATAAAAGGCAACATAATTGTTTACCTTTGTAACACCACACAACTAAATTCAACTATTATTTGTTCACAATGAAAGTATTAATAAGCAACATACAAGTGATCTTCGTACAGAAAGTTAAACTGATGATGGTGTATTATGATTGATGATGATTATATTATGAGATATAGAGTTCCTAGTGAACTTGGGTCTATATTACCATGACTATAAATAGACATGACATTATTTTAGATAGTTTTCAATGATTTATATAAAGTCAAGTCACAAATTATGTTTTATTAGAAAGTGAAAGTCGAGTAGGAATGATTGATTTAATAAATGATTTAGGTTAAAAATCATATAAGTGAACTTGACACCATGTCCTAACTCAAACTTGGGGTATTAAATTTATGAGTTTGGTTGAATTTGACATGAGAAATGTGTTAGAAAAGTTATGTTATATGGATTGCATGACCGCCATAACTCACAATCTGCTTAGGGCGAGTTTGAGTTGAAATTTGATATACATAAATTATACTGTAACTTTTTATTTTAATTTTTAATATATTCATATAAAATTAACAAGACAAGATGGTATGACAAGATACTAGTCCTATAGTGGAGACATCTCATCTTGACTTTGACAACATAAAGTAGCGCGATAAGGCGCAAGTTCTATAGTGGGACTACATCACCTTGCTTTAGACAACATAAAGTACCGTGACAAGGCACTCGACCTATAGTGGAACTACATTACGTCACTTTTAAAATTATTTGAAAAATCATTTAACAAGACAAGGTAATACAACAAGGCACAAAGTCTACAATGGGGTTACCTCATTTTAGACAACATAAGATAATTCATCAAAGTACTCAACCAATGGCATATTTTATATGGCTTTACACATTATTACAAATTATTTACAAATACATAATAAGATAAGGTAACACGACAAGGCACAAGGCCAATAGTTGGGTTACCTCACCTCATTTTAGACAACATAAAGTAACGCATCAAAGCACTCAGCCTGTACCATACTTTACATTGCATTTTTCAAAAAATCATATTCTTTCATCATATACACCATTTTTTTATACACTTTTATGTAAAAAAACAAAACAAATATAGAAAAAATAAATATAAAGAAACGGAAAAATAAAAATAAAAAAAAAGAATATAAAAAAGATAGTAGAAAATAGGATTTAGGATTGAGGATTTAGGGTTGAGTTTTAAAATTGATTTGGATATTTACGGTGAAATTGATTCCGGGGTTTAGGGTGAAATTGATTTGGGGATTTAGGGTGAAATTCATTTAGGGGTTTAGGTTAAAATTGATTTGGGGATTTAGGTTAAAATTGATTTAGGGGTTTAGGTTAAAATAATTTGAGGACTAGGGTTAAAATCAATCTGGGCTTTAGATCTAAATCAATTTGGGGGTTTTGAGTTAAATTAAATTGGGGTTTATGTTTAAAATCAAATTGGGGGTTTTGGGTTAAATTAAATTGGCGGTTAGGTAAATATTAAATTGGGGGATAGGTTAAAATTAAATTGGGGTTAGGTTATGGATAATCAATTTGGGGGTTAGGGAAAAATTAAATTGGGGTTTAGGGTTAGGGGTTACCATGGTGGTAATCCCTTTGCTGGATGGGGATGTCGGAACTGTTGGGCGGCTAGATGACCAGCGGCGATGGTGCCAGCAGCCCCGCCGCTGGCCACGGTGGTGGACCAAAACGGGGAGAAATACAAAATAAAAAAACAGTTGTGGAGGAAGGGTTGTGGGTGAACAGGAGCGTGAGATGTTCAAATTTGAAATTAGTTTCCAAACACAGCTACTTGACAGTACACATACATTATAATAACAAAAAGAGAATGAAACAAATGAGAAGAAAAGTATCTCTTTAGAGCTTATGGATGATGAAGAAGATGATATCCTTGTTTTAGCCTCTCCCTTTCCTCCTTATCAAGTGTTTTTTTTCTTTATAAAGTGTGCCTCTTTCTCTCTCTTTTTCTAATCCGCCTCTCCATTTGAAAAACTAGGATTCCCCACTTGGCTGGTTACTAGGGAGGAATATAAAGGGGGGAGATTAGGTCGCTTTTCCTCTATTTCAAATTTTACTCATCAACATATTTTTTTGTGAAAATCAAATTACCCCGATCAAAATTGTGTGTTTACACACGTTTTTAAATCGGTTTTGATCTTAAAAGGAAACTAGATAGAGAGTTTTTATTGAATTGGGAAATCATATCTTGAGACAGCTAACTTGATTGCTCAACAAAGAATTTTTGTTATGGGTGTAAGGGTTGAGAGTAGAATGAGGAGAAAAGACAAAGATATTGTCCCAAAATTCAAATGGTGGAAATTTGGAAGATATAAAAATAGACACTAGGTGAGTGTTGGGAGGTACAAGTGTTAAAGATATATGGGAGAAGATGGCCAAAGAAATTTGGAAGATATAAAAATAGGCACTAGGTGAGTGTCAAGGCTTTAGACGAAAGAGTAAAAAATCATGATGGTGGGACAAAAATGTCGAAGACAAAGTTAATGTATAATGTGAATGTCATAAAGCATGATTATTATGTAAAAATCCTAAAAGTTATAAAAAATAAAACAAAGCTAAGAGACGTCAATAAATTAGTGAGCGGAGGAAAAGATAGAACGTATAATGGGTACAAAAAAGAGGAATTAAATTTTAGTAGGCTTGCAAAGAATGGGAAAATGCTTATTTAAGAACAATAATGTTGAAATGTTTGGTTAGAATGAATTTTCAGAAAATCCTCAATGTCATTTCCAAAAGAACTTAGAATGACATATATTTATAAGCACATACTTATATGTGATCTTTAATCCTCAATGTCAATTCCGAAAGAACTTAGAATGACATATATTTATAAGCACATACTTATATGTGAGCTTTAATCTTGAATGTCAATTCCAAAAGAACTTAGAATGACATATATATATATATATAAGCACATACTTATATGTGAGATATTAAGGGCAAAGTAAGGTTATGGTCAAGTAATAAGAGGTCAAATATTCCAATCTTACAAATACTATCTCCTCTTCAAGAGATAAAATTGTGGATATTTATCTTCCACATGCTTTAGGAATTGAGAGCATCGTTTATCCTTAAGAAAGACTTGTGTAGAGACGTGTGTATAAAAATACAATCAGTAAAATCTTCACAACACCTTAAAAATATAATTTTCATTAAAGTTTACTCCCAAATGATGGCACTAAAAAATATAATCAAATTTGTCTCTAAATATAACGTGTTGTGTACGTCTACCTACAAGTTTTTCTCATTGCTCTTATGTGAGTCTATTTAAGTTGTCAAAGCCTTATTGGTTTCCTATCCACCCTATTTCCAATACAGAGAAGTTTTGTAATTAATAAATTAAAATTTAAAACAAGTTGATTTAGTTTAATGGGTCATACTAATTATCTTAAAGATATTAATTAAGAATTTAATGAAATACTATAAACTTTGGTATTGAAAATTATACATTATGAAAGCATCATTGTTTATAATTATTAATGGATGTCATTTACAATTGCTTGAGAGTAATGGTTGAAGAATACAAAAGGAGGAAGTTGACACTTCAAAATCAAACACATTACTTCTCTTTATGCAAAATATGTCATTATAAATTACACTGACACTCCATGAGTTTTAATGAACTTACACCAACCTTCATTTTCTTTTTTGTACCTAAACAAACCACTGACACCCCATTTATAGACATAATTACACCGACTACCCATGTAAAAGGGATAAGTGTGATCTTTTAAGCAAAAAAGTGATGATGAATGTCATTAAGTTAAACAAAATATGATGTTTTGTGGAGAAAAATCCAAATAATATAAGAGTCAATTTCTATTTATTAGTTTTAGTTCGTTACAAACTACATCAATAATTTTAAGACGATGTTTAAATCACTCTTATACTATATTGTAAAGAACCACAAATACTGAATTTTTTTTAATACAAGGGTGAAACTACAACCAGAAATTTATTAAATAGAACCAAGTTACAAAGTAGCCATTAGAAGTTCCTAAATCTGTAATTAGGAAGAAGCAACCTATTCCTATTGAATTTAGCCATAATAAAAGGGGGAGGACAATTCCACCAAGAATCTTTCCTTAAATTCACTCCAAAAGTAGCCAACTTGTCAGCACAAGCATTCCCCTCTCTAAATATGTGAGTGACATGGACTTGCATACCCATCATAAGATTTCTGCACTTGTGCATAAGGTTGCATAACTTCCAAGGAACCATCTTCATTCCCATGAAATTTCCACTACCCAAGTAGAGTCACACTCCAACCAAATAGAATGCCAACCTTTAGAGTACGCAATCTGCACAGCCAAAATTACAGCAAGGGCTTCTGCATAGAGTGAATCATATAAACTAAAGTACGAAGCAAAGCATCCCATGCAACCACCATTATCATCCATGAAAATAGCACATCCCCCTATATGCCCTGGAAATCCCTTAGTTTCATAATCAGAATTTATTTTAATCCAACCACCTGAAGGAAACTGCCAAATAACCTTAGATTTCTTAGGAGCCTTGTTGTAATTGCAATTGACATTGAAAGCTTTAAGGATGGAAAATTCAGTCAAGGAAGGCCTGACACAAAGGTTAGAAAAATTTCATGTTAAAGATGTATCCACTTTAATTTTTGCAGTGGCTTGAGCAATGGAGATTGCCATATTCTCAAATCTGGCTTTATTCCTACAGTACTAGCTAGCAAAAATAGAATTAAGAATGCAAGCAACTCAAGACCTATTTCAATTGAGGATTCCACTTGTTAGAAATTAGCAGCAGGCTTTGAATAGAAGAACTGTCCACTTTGAAGCCAATTTGGTTGCTTAACCAATTCCAAATAGCAATAGCAAAAGGGAAATTAAAGAACAAATGATAAGAAGATTCTTCACTAGCCCAACAGAGGTTGCAAATGGATCCCGGAGACATTCCTCTAGCTTTTAAATTCTCATCAGTTGGCATTTTTTTATTGTAGAGCCTCCATGTAACAAAAGATTTAGAAGGGGGAATTGAAAATTACCAAATCTGCTTGCACCAATTAGGTTGAGATTGGATATGCCTCTTTCATAGTGAGATCCCCATCATTAGAGTGGAACCAAGTCAAATTTTCATCATGAATGGCATTAGAGATGGGTGTGTTGATTATATAATTACACACTTCGGGGTGCAACCTGGCCAGCCAATACGAGATTATCCAGGAAGAATCATGAATGAAGTCAACAACCTTAGCCAATAGAAAATAAGAGATTGGATCAAGGAAACCAAGATATTCAACTAGAGGATAACCAAGCCAATTATCCAGCCAATAGTTTATGTGATTCACATTACTCAACAACCAAATGCCAATATTTTTTGATTCCTGGCTAGACAGAGGATTTTGTGTAAGTTGATATTGGTCTTGAAGCTCTACAGAATCTATTCCTGTAAAAGGTAGCCCATTCCTAAGAGGAGGAACTCATATCCCAAGCAAGTTTGGGAATAACAGCCTGATTTATAGCAATGACTATCTTAAAGCAAGACCACCCTCTTTGACAGAGCAGCAAACATTATGCCAAGCAACAATGCCTAGCTTTTTAACCTGATTATCCCCAGACCAGATGAAGTTCCTTATGCAATTATACATCCTCTTTAGCAAATTGACAGGCCAATTATAAACATGGAAGTTATAGACTATCATGCTATGGATGATAGGTTTAACAAGTTCAACTATGCCCATTATTGAAAGGCCAGACCCTTTCCATTTAGCCAATTTGTTCACAATTTTGTCTGCTACGGGCTGCAAGTGAATAGCTTTCGGTTTTTCTTTCACAAAAGGAACACCAAGATAAGTGAACGGAAAGAGACCAGCTCTAAAACCCACCCAGTTAGTGAGATTGCCAATTTTCCTAGCATTGGCTTGAGTAGAATAAAACTTGCATTTGTCTAGATTTAACCATTGCCTTGAGATTTAGCATAGTCAATAAAAAAATTCTTGAGAGCCAACAATTCTCTTTCGATGCCTCTACAGAAAATCAAGATTCCATCAGCATATAAAACATGGCTTGGAGTGTTAATCCTAGGACCATAAATTGTGCTAATTCTCCCACTTTCCAGCAACTATTATAACCTCATGAAACAATCCAATTAATTTTCTCTACTTTTGTCATACAATAAATGTATGGAATTCATTTTAATGATCATAAATGAAATAGTCCTTCAAACATTAATAACTTCGTAGGGATATTTTTTAAAATGGAAAAGGAATTGAAAATATATTTTAACCTTCCAACATTGTTAGTTTTTTACATATTTTATATCCCTTAAATAATACAATTTGCATTTGTTAACACAACCCAAACAATTTTTCCAAGAGTAGACATATCAAAATGGTCATTTTGACCAGCCAAATCCCGAAAATTCGATGGACTTGAGTATTATACTAAGTAATTTTTATTTCATTAAATGCTTTTAGATGATATTGGTCGTGCTATATTAAAACTAGGGCATACCAAATTTATCCGGGTGGGTGAGTGCTTTCGATTTTCATATCTTTTTTGTTTTTTTTGGACCTTTGACTTAGTAATAAACCAAATTGTTTTACAACATAATGGTACTATGAATTTATAATGAAAAAATATAATAAATATTGGTGTAAAGAACTCTGAACAAAAATTAGAATAAATTTTATAACATAAATATTTATAAATTACACTGATGTTATAAAGTGAAACATTCTATTATTCGTCCTATTTTTTATAATGTCCTTTTAATCACACTAGAAAAATAATATTAAATCAAATGGGAAGAAATGTTAAAACATATAGACTTCACTTTTCCTTTCTTAATTTTACTATGTACTTAATTAGATTTAACTTTTACAACAAAACTAGAAAACAGCGTAATCATTTATCATAGAGAACCTCACACAACCAAATCCAACTCGTATGAGTTCACAATGAAGGCATGGACAATGAACATACAATTGATTTTCGTACAAAAAGTAAAAAATGATGATCATATATTATGATGATGATTATATTATGAGATATAGAGTTCCTCGTGAACTTGAGTCTATACTACCATTACTATACACTAACATGACATTATTTTATATAGTTTCCAATAATTTATATATTAAAGTGAAGTCACAAATTATATTTTGTTAGGAAGTGAAAGTCCAGTAAAAATGATTGATTTAATAAATGACTTAGATTACAATCATATATGTAAACTTGACCTCATGTCCTAACTCAATATAGGGTATTAGATTTATGAGTTTGATTGAATTAGGCATAACAAATGTATTAGAAAAAATTATGTCTTAATATGAAATTATATATATACATATATATCTCAAAAACAAATTAAATAGGTTACAATTTAAATAAATATTTTTTAATATAAATATACATGAATTGTACTCCAACTATTTACCCAAAAATATTATATCCTAACTTTTGTTGTCAGATCCGGTTTAGCCCAAAATTTATGCAGACAAACACATAATCATCAGTGCAGTCCTTTTTGAGATGTCTATCTTAAACATAATGTTAAAGTTTCCATTAAAAGAATGTGCATCAATTAATACATTCCTATAATTATTTAATATAGCAATAATTGTCATAATATTAATTTATTTATTTCATATCCTTAAACAATGACACACCCACTAACACATTCATATAATTAATTAATTACAAATTATTTCACCTATGGAAACAGGGTGGACCAGTAGTCAATAAGACTTTAATAGATCAAACTTACACAGTAAGATATCAAGAATGAGAAATTAACCCTCTTTACTAAAATATATTCACATCTATCTCTCATTTCAATTCTAATTTTCAAACATCACAGAGGTAATGAAAAACCTAGGTGAGTTAGTGCTACCCTTTTTTGTTTTTTGGATGTTTAACTTAGAAATAAATATCATATTAAAAAAAATTTAGAACATATTGGTACTATAAATGTATAATAAAAATAGATAATAAATACATATTGGTGCTATGAACTTTGAACAAAAAATAGAGTAAACTTTATAACATAAATATTTATAAATTTCAATGATGTGATAGAGTGAAACATTATATTATTCATCCTATTTTTCATTATGTCCTTTTAATCACACTAGTATTAAATCAGATGAAAATAAATGTTAAACCATATAGGCACCCCTTTTCATTTGTAAATTATATTGTATACTTAATTATATTTATCTTTTACAACAAAAATTAGTAAAGAACAATAGCTTTTACAACAAAACTAAAAGGCCACATAATTGTTTACCATAGTAACCCCACACAACTAAATTCAACTCTTATTTGTTCATAATGAAAGTATTAATAATGAACATACAAGTGATCTTCTTACAGTCAGTAAAATTGATGATGATGTATTATGATTGAAGATGATTATATTATGAGATATAGAGTTTCTCGTAAACTTGAGTCTATATTACCATGACTATAAATAGACATGAAATTAGTTTTGATAGTTTTCAATGATTTATATAAAGTGAAGTCACAAATTATGTTTTATTAGAAAGTGAAAGTCGAGTAGGAATGATTGATTTAACAAATGATTTAGGTTAAAAATCATATAAGTGAACCTGACATTATGTCCTAACTCAAACATGGGGTATTAAATTTATGAGTTTGGTTGAATTTCACAAGACAAATTTGTTAGAAAAGTTATATGTTATATGGATTTCTTGACTGCCACAACTCACAATCCGCTTAGGGCAAGTTTGACCTACAATTTGATATATATAAATTATTCTGTAACTTTTTATTCTCGTCCAGTTTAGAAGAAACTTTATACGGACTAACCTATATTCATCTATACAATCCATTTTGAATTGACTATCCTAAAATATATATTAATGTTTCCATTAAAAGAAAGTGCATCCTTTAATACATTCCTATAATTAATTAATATAGCAATAAATGATATATTATTAATTTATTTATTTCATATGCTAAAACAATTCATATAAATAATATAAATAAGTTATACCATAACTTTTTATTCTCATCTAGTTTAGCCCGAACTTTATGTCGACTAACTCATATCCATCAATGTAGTCCTTTATGTGATGTCTATCGTACACCAAATGTTAAAGTTTCCATTAAAAGAATATGCATCCATTAATACATTCTTATAATTAATTAATATAGAAATAAATATTATAATTAATTAAATAATTACAAAATTTTGCATGAACGGAAACAAGGTCGACTAGTAGTCAATAAGACTTTAACAATTCAAACCTACACAGTAAGATGCCAAGAATGAGAAAGTGACCATCTTTACTAAAATATATTCAAATCAATCTCTCATTTCAATTCCAATTTTCAAACAAAACAGAGATAATGAAAAACCTTTTTTTTCCTCCTTCAACAGTTGAAGTGATAGATGTTGAAACCTTTAATATCACAACATTCTCGCTCAAAGGTAAACACAAATCCACCGCCATTCGCATTGATCTCTCTGACTCCGACGATGATCAAAATGACGACGTCCGAATCCTCACTTCCAACCCCCCAAACACTCCTTTTGGGAAACATAAAAAGATCTCCGAAATTGGAGAATCTTCGAATTCGAATAATAATAATACTATCACTCCTTTCATATGTTATATTTGTACTGAAACCAAAACAATAAACGATGCATTATGTATCCATTATTGCTCTCACTCTTACTGCACTGTCTGTGTAGTAATGTATGTGGAATCTAAGTTTCAAGAGAACGTTGTTAAAATTCACTGTCCTCAACCTGAATGTGAAGTTGAGGTATTGGAGCTTCAATGTTGTCGTGGAATTCTTCCTAAGGAAGTGTTTGATCGTCTGGGAGATGCTTTGTGTGAGACTATGATTCTAGAGAATGAGAAATTCTATTGTCCTTATCAGGATTGCTTAGCATTTAAGGTTAACTATGGTGGAGAATTGGTGAAGGAATCTGAGTGCCCTAATTGTAGGAGATTGTTTTATGCGCAATGTAAGGTTTCATGGCATGATGGGATTGAGTGTGATGATTTTCAGAAATTGAATAAGGATGAGAGAGAAAAGGAAGATATCATGTTTATGCAGCTTGCGAATAATAACAAGTGGATGAGATGTCCAAAGTGCAGGATTTTCGTTGAGAAATCTCATGGATGCATGTACTTGAAGTGCAGGTTAGCTTTTTTTAATATTATTCAAAACTGATTTACTACATTGGAGGCTGCAAGTATAGCTATATGGGTCACAATTACTTGTAGTTTTAAAATTTTCTAAGGTTATAAATTTGTGCTCATGTCTGCCGTTACAAACACCTATATGTTAGGATTTTGGAAGTTATTGAATCTGTCTCATGGTCATAATTGTAGTGGCATCAATCACATTTACCTTTAATTGTCTAAAGCATCAAGGTTTTATGATTTTATGGGGTTTTAAATTTGGATCCATGACAATTATAGACATCAATATGTTCGGGTTTTGAAAGTCGTCGAATCCTTATCGTCACCGCAATTATAGTTACTTGAGTCATCATTTTCCTTTGTCCAAAACGTCAAGGCTTTGAGCTTTTCTGAAAACATGACCATATCCGCTATTTAAAACCTTGTTGATTCCCATCATTCGAGTCTAGTTAATAGAAAGATAAGCATAGGTAGAGATTTACCTTTGAAATAGGTTTCTAGTTAACATATGGACTGTTTAAGAGGTATACACAATAGGTCTGCAACAATTTCTAGAAGATACCTACAATGGCAGATGAATCAAACTCTACCCTCTTCTCTTATTTTACAACAGATCACATTGTTGTCCATAACTCTTCCAACGCTCGAATTTTACTATCTGTCGTGCATTTGTTTGTGCAAATAATGACTTTAATTTGTCTCGTATTGTCATAGTCCTGGTCATTTTGGATTGAAGTATCATCACATCCATTGCAATCTAGACATTGAATGTAGCATCGTGCCTTGTACTTTAAGAGTATCAGTTTTGAAGGAAACATAAAAGATGACCAAGTTTGTCAAGTTTTACATGGTTGTCCAATTTAATTAAATACATATTTTAAGTGGTTTCTAAAAACATAGATTCAGGGTTTAAAATTTTCTTTCAAAACATTTGAACTAGATTGTTTTAGGTTTCACAATTTTTAGCTTCATAGTAATCCCCAACATCTTTCTGGTTAGTATTTAATAAGATTTTTTTTAAGCAAAAGATGCAATAGCACTCCCCATATATTAATGGAAAGGCTTCGATTACTTGGATATAAATTAGTTGCTCATTTCTTTTTTATACTTCAGAAAATCCATTTTACTGTTGCTCCTTGCATTTAATAGAATACTTGTTTTCTCTGATAAGCAATCATTTCATCACACTTATAACTTTGAGTGTTCACAGTTATCTCATTATAGAGAATTTTCTAAAGCATGAGATTACCTACATATGATTCATGTCTAATTACCCAGATGTTACGAGAGCAATGGGTAATTAGTGGATTCATTTCAATGTTGCACTTAACTATGTAATAAGAAAACATATATAAAGTAACTTATATTGTGGATTGCAGGTGTGGACATGCCTTCTGTTACAACTGTGGAGTTGTTTCCAAAAATAATTTCCATTAACGCTGAAGACTCTTGAACAATAATAGAGGGGGTTTAAGTCTATGACCTTTAGTATATGCTTACATGTTTCTTATTATTTACATATTAAAACAACTCAGCTATTATGTGTGTATGGAACCAGAATCTGCTAGAGAGGGAAGTTCTATGTTTTATTCTTACTTTTAAAAGTAAAAGTGTCATCTTGCATTAAAAATAAGTACATAAGTGTCGTGATAATCTGCATTTTCTTTGGGTTTTCAGTACTTTCCTCCCTAGCACTGGAGAGGATACCTGCTTCTTTAGTTGAAATGTGAGTCAAATTTATGAAATATAATATGCAAAATGGCAGGAGAAAAATGGACCACCATCAAGATCACATCCATCTCAATTTCCCTAACACCATCCCCTTAACAAGTGCCCAATCTGTCATTAACACACACTATCATTGCCACTAGAGCTGACACTATTAGTGGTGTGCGACATGCGTGGTGCTCAGAACCCATAATTCATAAAATGTCAAAAATATTTTTTTCCATATATGAGTACTTTTTTCTCAACGGGGCAAGTATTCTATTGTTTTTTTATTTTCTGAATTTATTGCATAATCAATTTATTATTAGTCTACGAATAAGTTTATTAAATATTTTGTTACTTTTCATGACCATTGTTTTATATTATTATATTGTTGATATATAATTGAAAGAAGATTTCGACTTGAGGTAGGCAAAATGTGAGACCTTTTACTGATTATTTAGAAGTTGGATACAAAATATTGCACTAAGTGTATTTTACATTCTTGTATCAAATTCTTTTGATATACAATGAACAATTATTTTTAATTCTTATTTTGCTCTTACAATTTGTTTTGGTTCCTCAAGTTTATTCAACCTTTAACATACAAATTTCGCATAGTTAATTTTTTATATGCGAAGGGCCTAATTTTTTCCAAAACATTAGATCTACAAAATGCCAAAATTGGCCTTGATTTCCTCGATTGTAATTACCATGAGCACTACCCATCATGTTGTTTGTTTCTCCTCATACTTTTAATGACAAAAATGTGATTTCATGATAAATAAAATGATAAAAGTATCATTACATGTTATTTTTTGTTTGTTATTATGTGATACTTGCCTCTATAGTATTGGAGAGAATCCTTACTTAGTAGAGGGTTTATGCAAGAATGGTCCAAGGTGTTATGCAATAGTGATGACAACATTAAAAGATCTTAGTTACATTTGTGGTTAGGGTGTTAGTGAATAGCGATGGCAAACATACCCATTAGTCTGCACCTACAAATATTTGCAAATTAAAAGCCAATATGGAAATGTCCATTTGTGATTTTAGTTCACAAACATAAAGTTGGTGTAGACAAGCCCGAGTGTGATTTTTTGACAAATTTTCATGCTCTACCCATTTTAAAACAGGCTAGACAAATATGTTGAAAAGAGAAAACTAAACATACCCTATAATTACTTCTGTTATTACTTAGTTTCATTTGGTTAACAATCAATATTGTTTCTTCTATTATTAATTCCCCTTCGACCAATTAATAAGGAACAATGTTGTGTTATTCTTTGAAATCTCAACTCAGTTCTGCTTGGCTAGGATTTGCTCAACTCAAAACTTGACTCGAGTTCCATACGAGTTATTTTTTAGCTTGAGTTCGGCTCAGTTAAAGTTCTCAAAATATTCAGCTCAACTTAAATTGGTTCATTTGGACAACTCAAATAATTAATTCATTTAAAGAACATTCAGCACAAGGTTATATATATGTAAATATTACAACAATGAACATAAAAAATAATGCAATGTATAATAATAGTAAACATAAAAAATTAGTTTATATATATATGGATCTAGCTCATGAACCTAACGAGTCGAACTGTATCTATCTCAAGTGCAGCTCATTTGGTTCATTAACCAAGCTTGTCGAGCAAAATAATGAGTCGAGTTTTGAACGAATACCGAGTTGGTTCAGTTCATTGTCAGCTCTTCCTAGAACTAGTATTTCATTTCCGCCATATATTTAATAGCGTTCAACATACAAATGTTATTGAATGAACATTGTTAAATGTTAATTCTGGCATAGTCAACAATGAAATGACCATATTTATTGGTATGGTTTTGTTAAATTAAATTAGTTTCAGTGGTCTATCTCTCTTTTCTTATGTTACATGGGCCCTGAAACCAAAACCCTAAACGACGAGTTTCGTGTCCATAATTGCTCTCTCTCTTATTGCACTGTCTGTGTAGTAATGTATGTTGAATCCAAGCTCCAAGAGAACATTGTTAAAATTCGATGCCCTCAACCTGAATGTGAAGTTGGGATATTGGAGCTTCAACGTTGTCGTGGAATTCTTCCTAAGGAAGTATTTGATTGTTGGGGTGATGCTTTGTGTGAGCCTATGATTATTGAAAATGAGAAATTATGTTTTCCTTATGACGATTGCTTTGCACTTATGGTTAACGATGGTGGAGAGTTGGTGAAGCAATCTGAGTGCCCTAATTGTAGGAGATTGTTCGGTGCGTAGTGTAGGGTTTTGTGGCATGATGAGATTAAGTGTGAGGAGTTTCAGAAACTAAATAAGGATGAGAGAGAAAAGGAAGATATCATGTTGATGTAGTTTGCATATAATAACAAGTGGATGATATGTCCAAAGTGCAGGATCTCTGTTGAGAAATCTCATGGATGCATGTACTTGAAATGCAGGTTAGCTTTTTTTTAATAATGTTCAAAAGTGATTTACTATATAGGAGGCCGCAATTATAGTAGTATGGTTCACAATTACTAATTGATGTTATAAATTGGGACCCATGTCTGTCATTGCAGACACCTATGTTAGGATTTTGGAAGTCATTGAATCTGTATCGTGGTCATAATTGTAGTTGCATCAGTCACGTTTACCTTTAATTTTCTAATGCATTAAGGTTTTGTGAGTTTCCGAGGTTTTAAATTTGGATCCATGACCGTTATAGACGTCAATATGTTCGGGTTTTGAAAGTCGTCGAATTAGTATCATGATCACAATTGTAGTTGCTTGAACCATCACTTTCCCTTGTCCAAAACATCAAGGCTTTGAGCGTTTCTGAAAACATGACCACGTTCGCTATTTAAAACCTTGTTGATTCCCATCGTTTGAGTCTTGTTAATTGAAAGATAAGCATTGGGAGGGCTTTACCTTTTAAAAAGGTTTCTACTTAGTATATAGACTATTTAAGAGGTATACACAATAAGTCTGCAACAATTTCTAGAAGATACCTATAATGGCAAATGAATCAAACTCTTCCATCTTCTCTTATTTCACAATAGAGCATATTGGTGTCCATAACTCTTCCAACTCTTCGATTTGACTATCCATTGTGGATTTTTTATGCAAATCATGACTTTAATTTGTCTCATTTATCATATCCCTGATCATTTTGGATTGGAGTATCATTGCATCCATTGCAATCTAGATATTGAATGTTGCATTGTGCCTTGTATTTTGAGAGTATCAGCTTTGAAGGAATCCTAAAAGATGACCAAGTTTGTCAAGTTTTTATATGGTTGTCGAATTTATTTCAAGACATCTTTTAAGTACTTTCCACAAACATAGATTCAGGGCTTAAAATTTTCTTTAAAAACATTTGAACTGGTTTGTTTTAGGTTTCACAATTTTTAGCTTAATTGTTATCTCCAGCGTCTTTCTGATTAGTGGTTAACATGATAAATTAGTTGCTCATTTCTTTTTTATACTTTAGGAAACTCCATTTTAATGTTGCTCCTTGCATCTAATAGAATAATTGTTTTCTCTGATAAAAAATCATTTCATCACACTTATATTATAATCTTGTTCAGTGTTCATACTTCATAGTAATCACATTATAGAAAATTTTCTAAAGCATGAGATTCTACATATGATTCAAGTCTAATTACCCAGATGTTGGATTCATGTCAATGTTGCAATTAACTTTGTAATAAGAAAACTTGTATGAAGTAACTCTATTGTTGATTGTAGGTGTGGACATGCCTTTTGTTACAAATGTGGAGGTCTTTCCAAAAAAATTCAGTTTTGCTACAACTGTGAATGTTTAAACATATGACATTCATTGTTTGTTTAGATGTTTCATATTATTTACCTATTTTAAACAACTCAGCTATTATGTATATATGATTCCTATGACATTGGTTAAAATGTGAGTTAGATTTATGAAATACTTTATGGAAAATGGCGGGGAAAAATGGACTTTTCTTGTGTTTAGAAATTGGGGCTGAAGATGAAGAAACCTAATGCATGTTTGAGGTTCCAGAGCCGGTGATATATGGCCTTATAAAAAATTGAAGGTGCAGATTTTAAATTATTGTTAAATAAAAAATATAAACCATGAAATCGTTCTTGACCTCACATTGTATATTGGGTTGTATAGTATTGAAGAGGATCCAAGTAGAACGTTATCATGTTTTTATCTCTATTTTTTATCATTTCAACATAAAACATTTTAAGCAAAATGTTATCTGAAATGATTATTTATTCATTTTCAAAATAGTAGAGAACACATATCACGACAACCATAAAATACATTTTTTATCGGCAAAAGAAAACTTTTATTCGAAAAAAATAAGAGTTACAAGAGAGAAAGAAGAAAAAACTCAACAAATATAGTTACAATGCAATATTTAGACAAACTCGAGGGATAACAATCCAGTCAGAATAGAGAATTGAGTTTATCCCTCCTGGCCATTGATCCAAAGCCAAGATTTCACCATTGCTAATTCCATAATCTGTAGAAGAGATTGCTTAACTGAACCTTGACTAAACGACGACATGACTATCAAAATCATTCTCATTACTTTCCACCATCACGACCATCTCATTGACTATAACATCCATCTCAATTGCCCCAACACCATCACCTCCACCAGTGCCCAATTTGCCACCAACACATATTACCATTATATTGCCACTAGAGATGACCGTATAGGAGGTGTGCATCATGTGTGGTGTGCCGTACTCATAATTAATGAAGTTCAAAAATATATTTTAACTATAAGAGTACTTTTTTATCCATTGGGACAAGTTTTCTATGATTTTTTTATTCTTTTCTAATTTTTTGTGCGATTAATTATTACTAGTTTATGTATAAATTCTTTACAGATTTCTTGGTTGTAATAATCATTGTTTTATATTATCATATTATCCAATAGGAACGCCTGCGGGCAAACATGTGACGCAAAACGAGCAAAAAGAATAAAATTGTGTGTCTTCCCCACACAAAAAATGCAGGCAAGTGTTAACCGACAAATTAGTATAGAAATAAGCAAATAGTGTCATAAATAAGTATAGAAAAATATTGTCCAATCCACAAGGACATGGTGGATATTAGCCTCTCAACTAACAATTGTTATTCTAAACTACTTTCAAAAGGGTTTTGGATGGACGATTACACTATAATTGAAAAACGAGTTATAATACTTTGATAAAAGATGTTGGGATCGAATTTCCTACTCATTATCAGTAAACACATAAATCAACAACACTAATGCACTTACAAATGATTCTTCTACACAAATGATCTCAAAAGTACTAAAAGCTAATGTCTTAGTCAATTTAGTAGCTTATGCAATAAATCTTTATTTCTAATAACTTTACACACAAGATGAAAAAATTAACATATGAATGTATGTTTAGTTTCTTAAAACTTTTATTCTAAAAGAATATTATTTTTGGAGAAACTTAAAATCCTAACTTCTGACGAAATCATCAATGGTAAAAAATGAGATAAAATCCAATACTTTTTGAATCAAATTTAAATATTGAACTTTTACAAATAACTAATATTGTCCTTGATTGAAAACATGTTTTCCTTCCTATTCTTCTGTTCTACGTAGCAAGACATTTATCTTCCTTATAGTGGCTATTATTATGGATGTTGTGAAAACTAGGAAAAATTGTGTTATAGCACACCACCTCTTTTCACCTCACAACATGTAGCAGCACTAAAAGTGACCACTATCCTTGTGTTATTCATGTTTATGATTGTATTGTGTAATAATCTCTAATGCCTTTATGCTTATATGTTCCTCTATAATGCTTTTTTTTCCCAACAAAACAAGAAATCCTATTATCATGAAAAAAATATAATAAACATTTTTGTTAAGAACTTTGAACAAAAAAATAGAATAAAATTTATAACATAAATATTTATAAATTACAATGATATTATAAAGTGAAGCCTTATATTACTCGTCCTATTTTTTATAATGTCCTTTTAATCACACAAGAAAAATAGTATTAAATCAAATGGGCAGAAATGTTAAAACATATAGACTTCACTTTTCCTTTCTTATTTTCACTATGTACTTAATTAGATTTAACTTTTACAACAAAAACTTAATAAAGAACAATAACTTTTAAAACAAAACAAGAAAACAACATAATTATTTACCATAAAGAACCTCACATAACCAAATCCAACTCGTGTGAGTTCACAATGAGAGTATTGACAATGAGCATACTATTGATTTTCGTACAGAAAGTAAAAAATGATGATCATAAATTATGATGATGATTATATTATGAGATATAGAATTGCTCGTGAACTTCAGTCTATACTACCATTACTATACACTGAGATGACATTGTTTTTTATAGTTTCCAACAATTTATATATTAAAATGAAATCACAAATTATATTTTGTTAGGAAGTGAAAGTCCAATAAAAATGATTGATTTAATAAATGATTTAGATTAAAAATCATATATGTGAGCTTGACATCATGTCCTAACTGAAATATAGGATATTAGATTTATGAGTTTGATTGAATTAGGCATAACAAATGTATTAGAAAAAATTATGTGTTAATATAAAATTATATATATATCATTAAAACATATTTAATAGGTTAAAATTTAAATAAATACTTTTTAATATCACATGGGTTGCTTAGCCGCCACAATCCAAAATTTGCTTAGTGTGAGTTTGAGCTACAATTTAATATACATAAATCATACTTCAACAATGTACCCAAAAAAATTATACCCTAACTATTTTGTTCAGATCCGGTTTAGCCCAAAATTTATGCGGACTAACACATATTCATCAGTGTAGTCCTTTTTGAGATGTCTATCATAAACCAAAGGCTAAAGTTTCCATTAAAAGAATGGCATTCATTAATACATTCCTATAATTATTTAATATAGCAATAAATGTTATAATATTAATTTATTTATTTCATATCCTTAAACAATGACACACCCATTATAACATTCCTATAATTATTTAATTACAAAATTTGCACCTATGGAAAAAAGGTGGACCAATAGTCAATAAGACTTTAACATATCAAACTTACACAGTAACCCTCTTTATTGAAATATTTTCACATCTCTCTCTCATTTCAATTCTAATTTTCAAAGATAAGGAAAAACCTTTTTTTTCCTCCTTCAATAGCTGAAGTGATAGATATTGAAACCTTTCATATCACACCATTATCTCTCAAAGGTCAACACAAATCCACCGCCATTCTCTTTGATCTCTTCGACTCCGACGATGATCCAAATGACGACGTCACAATCCTCACTTCCAAGCCCCCAAACACTCCTTTTGGGAAACGTAAAAGTAATAATAATACTATCACTCCTTTCATAAGTCATATTTATACTGAAACCAAAACCATAAACGACGCATTTCGTATCCATTATTGCTCTCACTTTTACTGCACTGTCTGTGTAGTAATGTATGTGGAATCTAAGCTTCAAGAGAACGTTGTTAAAATTCGCTACCCTCAACCTGAATGTGAATTTGGGCTATTGGAGCTTGAACGTTGTCGTGGAATTCTTCCTAAGGAAGTGTTTGATCGCTGGGCAGATGCTTTGTGTGAGGCTATTATTCTAGAGAATGAGAAATTCTATTGTCCTTATAAGGATTGCTCTCGCTTATGGTTAACAATAGTGGAGAGTTGGTGAAGGAATCTGAGTGCCCTGATTGTAGGAGATTGTTCTTTGCGCAGTGTAAGGTTTCGTGGCATGATGGGATTGAGTGTGATGATTTTCAGAAACTAAATAAGGATGAGAGAGTAAAGGAAGATATCTTGTTTAAGAAGCTTGTGAATAATAACAAGTGGATGAGATGTTCAAAGTACATGATGTTTTTAGAGAAATCTCATGGATGCATGTACTTGAAATGCAGGTTAGCTTATTTTTTTAATATTATTCAAAACTGATTTACTACATTGGAGGCTGCAATTATAGCTACATGGGTCATAATTACTTGTAGTTTTAAAATTTTCCGAGGTTATAAATGTGGGCTCATGTCAAACACCTATTTTCTAGGATTTTAGAAGTCATTGAATCCATATCATGGTCATAATTGTAGTTGCATCAATCACATTTACCTTTAATTGTCTAAAACATCAAGATTTTGTGAGTTTCTGAAGTTTTAAATTTGCATCCATGACCATTATAAACATCAATATGTTCAGGTTTTGAAAGTCGTCGAATCCTTATCGTGACTGCAATTATAGTTGCTTGAGTCATCATTTGCCTTTGTCCAAAACATCAAGGCTCTGAGCTTTTCTGAAAACATGACCATATCCACTATTTAAAACCTTGTTGATTCCCATCATTTGAGTCTAGTTGATAGAGACATAAGCATTGGCAGAGATTTACCTTTTAAATTGGTTTCTAGTTAGCATATGGACTGTTACAGAGGTATACACAATAGGTCTGCAACAATTTCTAGAAGATACCTCCCATGGCAGATGAATCAAACTCTACCCTCTTCTCTTATTTTACAATAGATCATATTGGTGTCTATAACTCTTCCAACTCCTGGATTTGACTATCCATCATGCATTTTTTATGCAAATCATGACTTTAATTTGTCTCATATTGTCATATCCTTGATCATTTTGGATTGGAGTATCGTCGCGTCCATTGCAATCTAGACATTGAATGTAGCATTGTGCCTTGTACTTTGAGAGTATCAGTTTTGAAGGAATCATAAAAACATAGATTCAGGGTTTAAAAACCTTTGAACTAGATTGTTTTAGGTTTCACAATTTTTATCTTCATATTAATCCCCAACATCTTCCTGGTTAGTGTTTAACAAAATTTATGTTAAGCAAAAGATGCAATAACACCCCACATATATTAATGGAAAGGCTTAGATTACTTGGATATAAATTAGTTGCTCATTTATTTTTTATACTTAAGAAAATCCATTTTACTATTGCTCCTTGCATTTAATAGAATAATTGTTTTCTCTGATAAGCAATCATTTCATCACACTTATATCTTCGTTGAGTGTTTACAATAATCAAATTTTACAGAATTTTCTAAAGCATGACATTCCTACATATGATTCAAGTCTAATTACCCATATGTTATGATAGCAATGGGTAATTAGTGGATTCATTTCAATGTTGCACTTAACTTTGTAATAAGAAAACATATATAAAGTAACTTTTATTGTGGATTGCAGGTGTGGACATGCCTTCTGTTAGAACTGTGGAGCTGTTTCCAAAAATAATTTCCATTATTGCTACAACCGTAAATGCTTAAAACTCTTCAACAATGATAGAGGGGGTTTAAATCTATGATCTTTAGTATCTATTTACATGTTTCTTATTATTTACATATTAAAACAACTCAGCTATTATGTGTGTATGGAAGCAGAATCTGATAGAGAGGGAAGTTCTATGTTTTATTCTTACTTTTAAAAGTAAAAGTATCATCTTCCCTTATAAATAAGTACATCATTGTCGTTATAATCTATATTTTCTTTGGTTTTTCAGTACTTTCATCCCTAGCTTTGGAGAGGATACCAACTCCATTAGTGGAAATGTGAGTTAAATTTATGTAATACTATATGCAAAATGGCCGCAGAAAAATGGACCACCATCAAGATCACCTATTTGACTATAGCATTCATCTCAATTTCCCTAACACCATCACCTTAACTAGTGCCCAATCTGTCACTAACACAGACTGTCATTGCCACTAGAGCTGGCCCTATTAGTGGTGTGCGGCATGTGTGGTGCTCGGAACCCACAATTAGTAAAAGGGCAAAAATAATTTTTTTTCATATATGAGTATTTATTTTTCAACGGGACAAGTATTCGATTGTTTTTATTTTATTTTCTGAATTTATTGCATAATCAATTATTATTAGTCTATGTATAAGTTTATTAAATATTTTGTTAGTTGTAATGACCAATGTTTTATATTATTATATTATTGATAAATAATTGAAAGAAGATTTCGACTTAAGGTATATAAAATATGAGAACTTTTAATGATTATTTAGAAGTTGGATACAAAATATTGCACTAAGTGTATTTTACATTCTTATATCAAATTCTTTTCATATACAATGAACAATTATTTTTAATTTTTATTTTGCTCTCACAATTTGTTCTGGTTCCTCAAATTTATTCAACCTTTAACATAAAAATTTCGTTTAGTTAATTTTTTATATACCAAAGCCTAACTTTTTCCAGCACATTAGATCCACAAAATGCCGAAACTGGCCTTGATTTCCTCTATTGTAACTATCATGAGCATTGCTCCATCATGTTGAATAAGGATCCTCACCAATAATGGAGAGACAAGTGTTTGTTTCTCCTCATACTTTTAATGGCAAAAATGTGATTTTATGATAAATAAAATAATAAAAGTATCATTACATGTTATTTTTTGTTTGTTATTGTGTGACACTTGTTTCTCTAGTAATGGAGAGAATCCTTACTTAGTAGATGGTTTATACAAGAATGGTCCAAGGTGTTATGCAATAGTGATGACAACATTGAAAGATTTTAGTTATAGTTGTGGTTAGGGTGTTAGCTAATAGTGATGGAAAACATACCCAGTAGTCTGCACCTACAAAATATTTGCAAATGAAAAGCCAATATACACATGTCCATTTGTGATTTTAGTTCAGAAACCAAAAATTGGTGTAGACAAGTCCGATTGTGATTTTTTGACAAATTTTCTTACTCTACACGTTTTAAAACATGCTTGACAAAAATGTTGAAAAGAGAAAACAAAAAATACCCTATCATTACTTTTATTATTACTTAGTTTCAGTTGGTTAACAACCAATGTTGTTTCTTCTATTATTAATTCCCCTTTGACCAATTAATAAGGAACAATGGTAGTTTATTCTTTGAAATCTCAACTCAGTTCCGCTTGGTAAGGATTTTCTCAACTCAAAACTTGACTCGAGTTCGATACGAGTTATTTTTTTACTTTGAGTTCAGTTAATTTAAAGTTCTTAAACTATTCAGCTTAGCTTAAATTGGTTCATTTGGACAACTCAAATAATTAATTCAGTTAAAGGAACATTCAGCACAAGGTTATATATATATATATATAAATATTACAATAATAAACATAAAAAATAATGCAACGTATAATAACAGTAAACATAAAAAATTAGTTTATATATATACATATGGATTTAGCTCATGAACCTAACGAGTCTAAATGTTTACATCTCAAGTTCGGCTCATCTGGTTCATTAACCAAGTTTGTCGAACAAAATAATGAGTCGAGTTTCAAACGAATATCGAGTTAGTTCTGTTTATTGTTAGCTCTTCCTAGAGCTATTAATTCTTTTCCGCCTTATATTTAATAGCGTTCAAGATACTAGTAATATTGAATGAACTTTATTAAATGTTAATTTTAGCATAGTAAACAATGAAATGACCATATTTATTGGTATGTTTTTGTTAAATTAAATTAGTTACAAGAGAGAAAAATATATACTTATTATTTTTGGACTTAATTAATTCAGAAAAATATTTTTCAAACGAGTAAAAAACTGCCACAACATATGTTCTCCTCCCACTATTATAACCTCTTGAAACAATCCTATTAATTCTCACTACTTTTTTCATACAATAAATGTATGCAATTAATTTTAATGAGCATAAATTATATAGTCCTTTAAACATTAATAAGTTCTAAAGGATATTGTTTAAAACGGAAAAAAGAAACTTTATCTTAGAAAATAATATTATACCTTCGAAGATTGTTAGTATTTTAACATATTTTATATTCCTTAAATAATACACTTTGCATTTGCTAACACAACCCAAACAACTTTTCCAAGAGTAGACATATCAAAATGGTCGTTTTGGCCCATCAAATCCCGAAAATTTGAATGAGTTGAGTATCATATATTCATTAATTTTTATTCAATGAAAACTTTTTAGCCGAGATTGGTCGTGCTATAGTAAAACTGGGTTTCAGGCCAAATTTATCCGAGTGGGTTAGTGCCAACATTTTTATATCTTTTAAGTTTTTTTTGGACCTTTCACTTGATAATAACCCTTAGAAGAAAATCATTTTACAACACAATGGTACTATGAATTTATAATGAAAAATAGATAATAAATATTGGTATTATGAATTTTGAACAAAAAATAAAGTAATTTTAATAACATAAATATTTTTAAATTACAATAATATTATAAAGTGAAACATTATATTATACGTCCTATTTTTCATAATGCCCTTTAAATCACACTACAAAAAAGTATTAAATCAAATGGGAAGAAATGTTAAACCATGTACACTTTACTTCTTTTTCTTTATTGTACTGTGTACTGAATTAGATTTAACTTTTACAACAAAAACTTAATAAAAAATTAATTTTTACAACATAACTGAAAGATAACATAATTGTTTATCATAGAGAACCGCACACAACCAAATTCAACTCATATTAGTTCATAATATACTTGTGATGATGGTTATATTATCAGATATAAAGTTCCTTGTGATCTTGAGTCATTCTCTCATTACTATACCCTAATATGACATTATTTTTTATAGTTTTCGACGAATTAGGCATAAATAAATGTTTTAGAAAAAAGTTATATGTTATTATGAAATTATATATATTAAAAATAGATTAAATAGGTTACAGTTTAAATAAATATTTTTTAATATTATATGACTTGTTTGGCCACCGCAACTCACAATCCACTTCAAACAAATTTGAGATTAAATTTGATATACCTAAATTGTAGCAAGACTTTTTAGTATGATCCAATTTAGCGCAATATTTATGTGGGCTAACTCATATCCATCCATACAGTCCACTTTGAAACGTCTATCCTCAAATAAATATTAAAGTTTCCATTAAAAGAATGTGCATCCATTAATACATTCCTATAATTAATTAATATGGAAATAAATTATTATATTAATTTATTTGTTTGATATCCTTAAACAATGCAATATCCATTAACACTTTCCTATAATTAATTAATTACAAAAATTTTCACCTATGGAAACAAGTTGGACCATTAGTCAATAAGACTTTAACAGATCAAACTTACACAAAACAATACCAAGAATGAGAAAGTGACCCTCTTTACTGAAATATATTCACATTTATCTCTCATTTCAATACCATTTTTCAAACATAATAGAGATAATGAAAAACCTTTCTTTTACTCCTTCAACAAATGAAGTGATAGATTTTGAAACCTTTCATATCACACCATTCTCTCTCAAAGGTAAAAACAAATCCACCGCGATTCTCATTGATCTCTCCAACTCCGACGATGATCAAAATGACGACGTCACAATCCTCACTTCCAAGCTCCCAAACGCTCCTTTTGGGAAGCATTATTAATATACCTACTGAGTTGGTTCGGTTCATTGTCGGTCCTACCGAGGGCAATTGATTTCCTTTCGCCTTACATTTAATAGTGTTCAACATATAAATGTTGTTAAGTGAGCGTTGATAAATGCAAATTCTAACATAGTGAACAATGAAATGACCATATTTTTTGGTATGGCTTTGTTGAATTACATTAGTTTGGTTGGTCAATACCGAACCATTTACACTGTAGTGACAGGAGAGAAAAATATTTATTTACTATGGTGTTGACTTAATTAATTCATTATTTTATGTTTCATTTCAATAAAAAAACTAACACAAAATTTTGTTCCACAAGATATGTTCTCCTCCCACTATTATAACCTCATGCAACAATGCAATTAAGTCTCACTACATTTTTCATACAATAAATATATGCAATTAATTTTAATGAGCCTAAATTGAATAGTCATTCAAACATTAAAATGTGCCTAAGGATATTTTTTAAAATGGAAAAAATAAAGTTTTCATCAAAAGAATGTGCATCCATTAATACATTCCTATAATTAATTAATATAGCAATAAACGATATAATATTAATTTTTTTATTTCATATGCTAAAACAATTCATAGGGCGAGTTTGAACTGCAATTTAATATAAATAAATTATACCATAACTTTTAATTCTCATCTAGTTTAGCCCGAACTTTATGTGGACTAACTCATATCCGCCAATGCAGTCCTTTTTGTGATGTCTATCCTATATCAAATGTTAAAGTTTTCATTAAAAGAATGTGCATATATAAATACATTCTTATAATTAATTAATATAGCAATAAATGTAAACGTAATTAATTAATTACAAAATTTTGCACCTATTGAAATAAGGTGGAACAGCAGTCAATAGGACTTGAACAGATCAAACTTACACAGTAAGATACCAAGAATGAGAAAGTTACCCTTTTTACTAAAATATATTAACATCTATCTCTCATTTCAATTCCAGTTTTCAAACATAACAGAAATAATGAAAAACTTTTCTTTTCCTCCTTCAACAACTAAAGTGATAGATGTTGAAACCTTTCATATCACACCATTCTCTCTCAAAGGTAAACACAAATCCACCGCCATTCTTATTGATCTCTCCAACTCCGACCATGATCAAAATGACAATGTCACAATCCTCATTTCCAAGCTCCCAAACACTCATTTTGGGAAACATTATTGATATACATACTGAGTTGGTTCAGTTCATGGTCGGTCCTACGGAGCGCTATTGATTTCCTTTTTCCTTACATTTAATAGCATTCAACATATAAATATTGTTGAGTGAGTGTTGTTAAATGCAAATTCTAACATAGTGAACAATGAAATGACCGCATTTTATGTAAGGCTTTGTTGAATTACATTAGTTTCGCTGGTTAATTCCGAACCATTTACACCGTAGTGGCAAGAGAGAAAAATATTTATTTACTATGTTGTTGACTTAATTAATTCATTATTATGTTTCAAATAATTCTCACTACTTTTTTCATACAATAAATATACACAATTAATTTTAATGAGCATAAATTAAATAGTCATTCAAACATTAATATGTGCCTAAGGATATTGTTTAAAAGGGAAAAAATAAAGTTTCCCTTAAAAAAATGTGCATGCATTAATATTTAATACATTCCTATAATTAATTAATATAACAATAAATGATATATATAAGACACATATTGATGTTTGAAATGCATCCATTGATACTTTCCTAAGGATATTGTTTAAAATGGAAAAAGTAAAGGTTCCCTCTTTACTAAATATATTCACATTTATCTCTCATTTCAATTCCAATTTTCAAACATAACAGAGATAATGAAAAACCTTTATTTTCCTCCTTCAACAACTGAAGTGATAGATTTTGAAACCTTTCATATCACACCATTTTCTCTCCAAGGTAAAAACAAATCCACCACCATTCTCATTGATCTCTTCGACTCTCATGATGATCAAAACTACAACGTCACAATCCTCATTAACAAGCACCCGAACACTTCTTTTGGGAAATGTAAAAGGATCTTCGAAATTGGAAAATCTTCTAATTCCAATAATAATACTATCACTCCTTTCTGATGTCAAATTTGCACTGAAACCAAAACTCTAAATGACGAGTTTCATGTCCATAATTGTTCTTACTCTTTTTGCACTGACTCTATAGTAATGTACGTTGAATCCAAGTTGCAAGAGAACATTGTTAAAATTCGGTGCCCTCAACATGACTGTGAAGTTGGGCTATTAGAGCATCAATGTTGTCGTAGAATTCTTCCTAAGGAAGTGTTTGATCGTTGGGGTGATGCTTTGTGTGAGGCTATTATTCTTGAAAATGAGAAATTATATTGTCCTTATAAGGATTTCTTTGCGCTTATGGTTAATGATGGTGGAGATTTGGTGAAGGAATCTGAGTGCCCTAATTGTAGGAGATTGTTTTGTGCATAGTGTAGGATTTTTTGGCATGATGGGATTTAGTGTGATGAGTTTTAGAAACTGAATAAGGATGAGAGAGAAAAGGTAGATATCATGTTGATGTAGCTTGCAAATAATAACAAGTGGATGAGATGTCCAAAGTGCAGGATCTTTGTTGAGAAATCTCATGGATGCATGTATTTGAAATGCAGGTTAGCTTTTTTTTAATAATATTCAAAAGTGATTTCCTGTATAGGAGGCCGCCATTATAGTTGTATGGTTGACAATTACTTATTGAGGTTATAAATTGGGACCCATGTCTGTCATTATAGACACCTACGTTAGGATTTTGGAAGTCACTGAATACGTATCGTGGTCAAAATTGTAGTTGCATCATTCACATTTACCTTTAATTGTCTAAAGGATTAAGGTTTTGTGAGTTTCCCAGGTTTTAAATTTGGATCCATGACCATTATAGACGTCAATATGTTCGGGTTTTGAATGTCATCGAATTCGTATCGTGATCACAATTGTAGTTGTTTGAGCTATCACTTGACCTTGTCCAAAACATCAAGGCTTTGAGATTTTTTTAAAATATGACCATATTCGCTATTTAAAACCTTGTTGATTCCCATCGTTTGAGTCTAGTTAATAGAAAGATAAGCGTTGGGAGAGCTTTACCTTTTAAATAGGTTTCTAGTTAGCATATGGAATGTTTCAGAGGTATACACAATAGGCCAGCAACAATTTCTAGAAGATACCTACAATGGTAGAAGAATCAAATTCTCCCTCTTTTCTTATTTTACAATAGATCATATTAGTGTCCATAACTCTTCCAACTCTTCGATTTGACTATACATCATGCATTTTTTATGCAAATCATGACTTTAATTTGTCTCAAATTATCATATCCCCAATCATTTTGATTTGGAGTATCATTGCATCCATTGCAATCTAGACATCGAATGTTCCATGGTGCCTTGTATTTTGAGAGTATAAGTTTTGAAGGAATCCTAAAAGATGACCAAGTTTGTCAAGTTTTTATATTGTTGTCGAATTTATTTCAACACATCTTTTAAGTACTTTCTAAAAACATAGATTCAAGGCTTAAAATTTTCTTTAAAAACATTTGAACTGGTTTGTTTTAAGTTTCACAATTTTTAGCTTCATAGTAAGCCCCAGCATCTTTCTGATCCGTGGTTAACATGATAAATTAGTTGCTCATTTCTGTTGTATACTTTAAGAAACTCCATTTTAATGTTGCTCCTTGCATCTAATAGAATAATTGTTTTCTCTGATAAGCAATCATTTCATCACACTTATATTATAACCTTGTTGACTATTTATACTTGATAGTAATCACATTATAGAAAAAATTTGAAAGCATGAGATTCCTACATATGATTCAAGTCTAATTACCCAGATGTTGGATTCCTGTCGATGTTGCAATTAACTTTCTAATAAGAAAACATGTATGAATTAACTCTAATGTTGATTGTAGGTGTGGACATGCCTTTTGTTACAAATGAGGAACTCTTTCCAAAGATAATTTTCATTTTTGCTACAATTGTAAACGTCTGAACATATGATATTTAGTGTATGTTTAGATGTTTCATATCATTTACATATTTTAAACAACTCCCCTATTATGTATATATGATGCCTATAACATTGGTTTAAATGTGAGTCAAATTTGTGAAATACTTTATGGAAAATGGTAGGAAAAAAATGGAATTTTCTTGCCTTTAGAAATTGGGGCTGAAGATGAAGAAACCTAACGCATTTTTGAGGTTCCAGTCACATAGGAGCCGGTGATATATGGCCTTAAAAAAATTGAAGGTGCAGATTTTAAATTATTTTTAAATAAAAAATATATATCATGAAATCATTCTGGACCTCACATTGTAGTATTGGGATGTTTAGTATTGAAGAGGATCCAAGCTTAACGTTATCATGTTTTTAGCTCTATTTTTTATCATTTCCACACAACATTTTAAGCAAAACGTTACATGAAATTATTATTTATTCATTTTCAAAATAGTAGAGAATACATATCACCACAACCACCAAATACAATTTTTTTATCGGCAAAAGAAAAAATTTATTCGAAAAAAATAAGAGTTACAAGAGAGAAAGAAGAAAAAACTGAACAAAACACTACAAGAATATATCCTATTAGCCACAGATTGTGGGCTACACTTAATGGCCCGTGTCAAAACTAATTCTAAAACCCATACACTTGTTACTCTGATTGGGCCAGTAGCAAAAAAAGTACCAAAACTTGTCACTTCTACTCTCACTCTTTTTGTCATTGTTTCTCACTTACTCTCATTGATTCTCTGTACTCACTCATTACCATTTCTCATTCAAGCAATTTTTTCACTTTTGGAATCAATTTCTCTCATTATTCAACTTAATTGATGAAAGTTTGAAATGATTGTCCAGATTTTAAAGCCCGCAAGAATCACGTCCACTTCATCTACCTTCGACGAAGACGACAAATCCCTGCGATGAATGTCATCGGAAATCAACAATTTCGATTTGATCATTTGATGTTGAACCATAACTGAATCCATTTCTTCGCCGGAAAGATGTGTTTCTCCGTCATCAGCGCCGATGGTACGATGGAAGAAAGCCTTTTTCAAAGATATTGACAAGTTTATCTTAATTTCACCAACTCAAATCAAAGCTTCTTCTAAGGTTTGATTCTCTTCAATTTTGAATAAAAATCTCTAACTAGTTGACTCTTCTACTATAATCATTAATCCTAAATCTCTAATTTCACTTTTTCTAAATTTTCTATTGTTTTCCCCAAATATGTTGAAATCCCTAACACTTGAGTTTATTATTAAGTCTATGTTTCCCCCAATAAGTCTATTGTTAATTTTCTTTTCCTTCTAAATTTTGATTTTGTTGTTAGACTATTAAGTAATATCGGCATAAGAGAGCGAAGCTGGTGTCTCCTTTCAAGCTCCTGAAGCTGACGACAATCTTCGCACCATTCTTCACTCATGCTCCAAGGTATCATAACAATCAAATCAAAACTAATCATTTTATTTCTTTTAATACTGATTTATGTATTGCATAACTGGATGAAACTTTTTGCACTATGGTTTAAATACAATTTTAGTACTCCGTACTGATTTTCACTGTTTTAAGTTGCAATCCGCAGTATTGTGGTTTGGAGAGTCTTCCAGCGGCATTGCGACTGTAATTGTGGCCGCATCTACTGCATTTTCCTACAATTTCCTGCGACACAACCGTGCCAACAATTTAAAACATTGGTTAGAATTATGGAAGAAAAAATGAATGAAAAAAGGTATGAACTTGTAAAGGAGGTTTCATTTCTGAGAAGGTGTCTAGTATTGGCAACACTTATGGATTGATAAAATTTCTTACTCAGATTTGTGGAGTCAGTTGAAGTATGACTAGAGTCATTCAAATGGGAATTAGAACTTATATTGGCTTGTTCAATTGATAGGTTAGAACTTCGGTTGCATTTGAAGACGTTGTAAAATGGGACTGAACATAACATGAGTTTTATTTTATGTTTGATCTACTTTATAAATAGAATCAAACATGACATTTGGTTAAAAAGTGAGACATTTTGGTTTAACTAAAAGTGATGTCAAAGACAATAGAACATAGCACCCTGTTTCATTCTATTTAGTCAACACATCTTGATTTTCAACTAAGCAACCATCAATTGAAAGCGAGAAGCCGAGAAGAAAGTAATATATCAAATTTGTGAAGCATTGTGTCACTCATCGTTGTAAGAAGTTGCTATATGAGGTGAAGTTTTTGGTCATTGATGGAATAATTGACATTTGCTTTTTCCTTTTCATGTATTTAGAGTGAACAAGGTGAACAGGGCTGCTGGAGTGCTTGATAACTTCACGGAGGGAGAGAAGTATGCAGAGAATTTCAAGGGGGAGGGGGTTAGGAAAGGTTGAAGTGAGATGATAACTCATGGCTAAGGCTTGACATCTTCTATGTTGTTATTGTCCACCAACTCTGCCATATGTTCATTTATCGATTGGCGTATGCTAAAGATGGACTGAAAGAAAATTGGGAGGAGCTTGTAAGTGTGCAAATTTTATTTAATTTCACAGTATTCAAGTTGTTTCTTATAACGCTTCAAGTTTATATCATGCTATAGGTGCTACTTTTCAATGTTTTAATTTCACTTGGGTTTGTACATGGTTGGCATTTTCTACTTTTTATTGTTGACATATGTAGTGGTTTTTGAGTTGCTTTGTCTTAAGCACTGATAAATTGTGTTTCTGGAAAACCTTTATTTTTAGATTAAGGAGTGTGTTTCAACAACAGTTGGTCGCAAACAAGTTTGCCTTATAGTTGATACAAAATCGTGGATGAAGCCTAAATGGGATTTGTAGTAGTATCATTCAAGTTGCAGTCTTTTGAATTTATGCAGGCTTTGAACTAATATTTTTTTCTTTTGTTGAGGATTTGGTATAGAACAAATAAAAATGAAGGTCATGAAACTTGGGAAAAGGCCAGACACTTTCTACATTGAATAAGCTACCAGGTAGTCACATCAACCCTTTCTTCAAAATAAAAATGAAGGGTTTGTCTGTATCGTATGATATATTATCCTCCTAAAATTGTACTTTCTAATTTTGTTTGAACATTTTGACTTCATTCCATTTTAATATTAATATGATCCTTATTGATTTTATGGTTTTTCTTCTTATAACAGAGAAGAAACTAGCAGGTGAAGCATATATTGAGACAATGTATATATATATATGTGTGTGTTTCAATTATATTGGTGTAGAAAACCCAAATGTAGTTTATGTGTTCTTAAGCAAACAACATAAATTACAGACTATCAGGTCGTGGAGTTTCTTGGAGTTGAAAAGTATGGAAGAATCCCCATAAACTTTGCTTGGAGAAAGACAAGTTTTGGTGAAAAAACAGTCATAGCTAATATTGATACAGGTATATATGGTTCTTGTATAATATCAAGGTAATGGTTTTCAATTACCAATTAACTATATAAATGATGCATGGTTAAACATTTAGTTAGTATAATATATTGTACTATTAGTTATGCATGGTTAAACATTTTACATTTCAAAAGTTATAGCTACCTAATGTTGCAGGAGTGGAAAATGTTGTAGGAGACATGTTTCAAAGTGTGCCTAAAGGAGATGCCATATTTATGAAGGTTAGTGTTAAATCTTCATCAAAATACACTAAATGATCATAAAAAATGCAGAGTAATATTGTGACAATAATGGTTTAATTCCTTAGTTTTTTTATCACAAAACTTAGGTCCTTAAGCTAATTCAATTTTATTAATTTTTACAGAGGTTAGAAGACTTGTGATTGTTGAAGCTGAGAGTAAGCGTGTAGAAGGGATTATTTCCTTAAGTGATGTGTTCAAATTCTTGTTTGGAATTGGGTAGCTGGGATATCTCATATTTATGAAAGGACTCATTTGCTATATAAATTATCACTGTTTTATGTGCTAAAATACTCCTTCCTGTTTATATGGACCTCCTTATTTATTTATCTTACTTTCTTTTTATGATAGAAAGAAATGTGAAAGGAAAGAATATTTTTGTAAATTGAGAATTAATTTTAGCTTGTAAATATTTAATTTCATTAATAAATTTATCATTATTTTATGGAATATAATGATTTCTAGAGAGGATGAGGAGAGAAATATGTGAATAATTGAATAAATAATTAGCCACGGTTATAATGTGGTTAAATTAATGGTAAACATTAGCCACGGGTGTAGTTACATTAGCCACAGTTGGAACTGTGGTTAAAGAAATGTTACCACACTTGGTGAAGACGTGGCTATAACATAAATAGACCGTGGCAAAAGTTTTGCAACGCCAGTAATTGCTAGGGTAGAGGAAACCGTGGCTGCTGTATTTTGCCACGGTTTTGTGGTACAGTAGCGACGGTTTTAACCGTGGCTAATCGGATATTTTTTTGTAGTGAAAACAGTTACAAGGCAATATTTAAACAAACTCGGAGGTTAGCAATCCAGTCGGAATAGAGAATTGAGATTTTTCCTCCTAGTCGTTGATCCAAAGCCATGATTTCACCCTTGCTAATTCTATAATCTGTTGAAGAGATGGCTTAACTGAACCATTACTAAACAACAACATGACTATTAAAATCATTATCATTACTGTCCACCATCACGACCATCTCATTGACTATAACATCCATCTCAATTGCCCCAACACCATCACGTCCACCAGTGCCCAAATGGCCACTAACACACATTGCCATTGCCATTAGAGATGACCGTATTGGAGGTGTGCAACATGTGTGGTGAGCGATAGTAATAATTAATGAAGGTCAAAATTTTTTTTAACTTTATGAGTACTTTTTTCTCCATGGGACAAGTTTTCTATTATTATTTTATTCTTTTCTAATTTTTTGTGAGATTAATTATTATTAGTTTATGTATAAATTCATTACATATTTTCTTGGTTGTAATCATCATTGTTTTATATTATCATATTGTCGAATAGGAACGCCTGTGGGCAAATGTGTGAGGTAAAATGTGCAAATAGAGTAAAATTGTATGTCTTCCCCACAACTAACAATTGTTATTCTAAACTACTTTCAAAAGGGTTTTGGATGGACGATTACACTAAAATTGAAAAACAAGTTATAATAATACTTTGATAAAAGATGTTGGGATCAAATTTCCTAGTCATTATCAGTAAACACATAAATCAACAACACTAATGCACTTACAAATGATTCTTCTACACAAATAATCTCAAAAGTACTAAAAGCTAATGTCTTAGTCAATTTAGTAGCTTATGCAATAAATCTTTATTTGTAGTAACTTTACACACAAGATGAGAAATTATAACTCACAAAATCATACATCTATGTCTAGTAATCTATGCATGTGAAATTGAGTAAAAAATGCAACACCTCAATTATATTAACCGCCAATGTCTTCGTCATGTTAATACCTCATCAAAATAGCTCTATGTCTAACAACTAAATTAACAAGATGAAGATATATTAACAGTTAAATATACCTCTATGTCTAGTAGTCTATATTAAGAAGTTTGAGAGTTATTAAGTTAATTTAGTCTAGCAAATAACTCAAGAAAATGCATAAAGTCACAAATTTTATATAAATCTATGTCTGACAATTATACAATTGATGAGTTGAATAAATGTCAGAATTATAACAAAGATTTATCCAAGAATTTCTTCAAAATCCATCCAATAAGTTGATCAAACTCAAAGTAAGCATTAAGCACATACACAAGTCAAAAGAATCAAATCATCAAGAATTAATATGGAACCAAATCAATATGCATACATCAAGGTCATATTATAGTCAAGCTCAACTCAAAAGAATCAAAGCATCACAAGTTAATATATAACCGAATCGATGTACATACATCAAGCTCATATTATATTCAATCCGAACAATATAGAACTTAGCTACTTATGGTAAGTAAATGCAAGTAAAAGTGAGAAGAAATAAAACTCATGGAGGATGGATTACCACTCCAATGAATATGAACTAGCTCCTCTTATAACTCATGTTTTCCTTCCTATTCTCTTGTTGTACCTAGCAAGACATTTATCTTCATCATAGTGGCTGTTATTATGGATGTTTTGAAAACTAGGAAGAATTGTGTTATAGCACACCACCTCTTTTCACCTCACAACCTGTAGCAGTACTAAAAGTGACAACTATCCTTGTGTTATTCATGTTTATGTTTGTATTGTGTGATAATCTCTAATGCCTTTTTTTTTAAACAAAAGGTGCAACCACACCCCAGAATATATTAGATGAAAGAGATTACAAGAGGGATTAAGAAGTTACAAATCTATAGCTTGGTAGGGCAAGCATATTTCTAACAACCTCCCTTTTAATAAAAAGAGGAGAATCATTCCAAGAGCAATTTGTTCTCGGGGATATGCCATAATTAGCTAATTTATCCGCACAGGAATTTCCTTCCCTATATATGTGAGAGACTCTACAATCCATGGATTCCATAGTTGATTTGCACAGAATCCATTTGTTCAGCAACTTCCAAGGAGGCAAATGTTTACCCTTAAAAATGTCAACCACTAGAGATGAATCACTCTCTAACCACACTGTCTTCCAACCTTTGGAATAAGCAAAATTAATAGAAGTGATTGCTGCATTCAGCTCAGCAAAAAGGGAATCTTGGATATCAAGGAATTGAGAAAAACAAGCCAGAACAAGACCAGAAGAGTTTCTGAAGATGGCACCCACACCAGCTAGACCAGGACTTCCCCTAGCTGCCCCGTCGGAGTTGATTTTGATCCATCCAGTGTCAGGGGGCTTCCAGACGACCTCAATTATGGAAGGAGCTCTTGGATTATTTGTTGTAACTTTAAAAGCCTTCATAATGCAGAGTTCCTGCATAGAAGGCTTTGCTGTTGCTGAAGTGGAGTTACCCGAGAGATTAGTGGCCATTATAATCCTGTTCAAAGCTTGAGGCAAACTGAATCTCTTTTCATTGAAACGGATATGATTCCTGCACCACCATATAGTGCTAACCGTGTGAGCTATGCAAGCAA
>NW_017726631.1:0-10204 GCF_001865875.1 Lupinus angustifolius | reverse complement strand
TGGGGCCCCTATCATTCAGAGCAAAAACAGAAAGTTGTAACTCTGACCAGTACAAATTATTAACATCCCCCACCGCAATCATGGGCTCAGCCAAAAAAACCAAATCCGGTTTGTTAACTAAACACAAATTTTTCAAAACCAACTTAGTTTTAGGATTACCCAACCCTCTGCAGTTCCAGAAAAGAACTCTCATTGAGCATCATTTAGATATCCACCCCTGCGGGTATAATGGACCTTTTCAGCATTGGTCCTCTTTTTCATTTTCTTTTTCTGAGATTTGGATATTACAGATGTAAAGGATCCCTCCTCCAACAGATCTGTGTCTTCTTCATCCCATAATCTCCCTACTATTTTCATATCCTTGATCACTGCATTGTTTTCAATCTCGACCCCTGCTTGAACAACAATATTCTCCATCCCTGGTTGCACCAAACTGTGAGTAGGGACCTCGGGAAAAGTATCTTCTACTCTGGAGTCCTCCACTTCCTCAACTGCATCCGTTGGAAGATCCATTCCAGGGGAGAGCATCACCCTTTCAATGTTGTCTAGGTCCTGACCCCTATTATCAAACTCGAGGTCAATTACTAGGTCATCAATTTTCTCCAAATCCGGCTCCAATTCAGTCTCCTTAGAAGGCTGAGTTTGCTGTTTGACTTTGATAGGTCCCTCAGCGTGCACTTTCTTTTTCACTCTCCTGCAATTAGAAATCATATGGCCTATGGTTTGGCAACCATTACAGAACTCCGGCAGATTTTCATATTCTATATTTACAAAAAAAGCAAATCCCTCCCTCTCCACTAGGATTTGATTAGGAAGTTGAGCTTTCAAGTTTATATCCACTAGAACTTTGGCAAAGTGACCAAAGGTTCTATTAGTTGTTGCATCATCAAGAGATATGGGGGTACCAATACCCCCTGCTATTGAGAAGATTATTTTAGGGCTCCAGTATTCTTGTGGAAGTCCCTGAATCTTCACCCAGCATTGAGAGTGAGAGAGTCTCTGCAAACTCGGATTAAAATTCGGAGACCAAAGGAAGAGTCTTAGAAAGCCCGGTAATGCTTATATCCTTTATGCTTATATGTTCCTCTATAATGCTTTTTTTCCCCTACAAAACTAGAAATCATGTTATTTTGATGATCATGATATTTTAGTTGTTTTGAATGACATTTTTCCCTTTTGGAGACAATCTATATTTGAGTGTATTAATTTTTATTTTATAATTTTTTATCAAATCAAGTAATTTTTTGAAACATGTATTTAAGTTATATATAGTCAATCCTAATCCAGGATAAATTAAAGGGTGAAAGTTGTGATTAACATTTGATAGTCAATAAAAATAATTCTTGAATCTCCATGATATTGATCGACTATTGTAATAATGTTAATGCTATATTATTGTCCACAAGCATCATGCTTTATCACTCGAATAAAATATCAAAAAAGCAAGGGTCCTACAACGCCACATAGTTATAGTAAAAAATGAGCTTGATTTCCCACATTTGTGTGAACATGTGTTGGTAAAGAAGATAGTCCACTAATTTAGGATACCAATCAGAGCATAGAATACAACCTCTCTTTTAGGTAAATGAGTAAATCAATGAAAATTGAAGAAAGAATGATTACAACGATGCTCAATTTTATGTGCCAAGGAGAATGTAAATGGGTTGGGTTAAATACAATAGAATTAAATGCTTTAGATTTTAAGGTTTGATACATTGGTAATATAAAATCAAGAAATGCGATCCATATAGTGGTAGATATAGAATGGAAGAATCATGTAATGAAGGTAAAAAAGAATAGGATATAGGATCATAACCTCAATTTTTCTAGCAAAGAAAGATATATTTAATGTGATTACTACTTATACACCTCATGTCATGATAAATGGACATCTCATATGAGTATCTGGAAGGCTTTGTCTATGGAATATCTTTAGAAACAAAACTTTTCAAGTAGAGGATCTTAATCGGCTTGTACAGAAAACACTAGAGGATTTGAAGGTATTTATGGGATATATGTCATAGGGAAAGAAAATATGGAAGGGGAGGCAATTTTACACCTCAAATTTTATATTTACAAAAGCCATAATGTATTTTAAGAAGTTGGAGGATCGTTTTATGTGAAAGATATTTTCCAAAATATATGAATTCACATAACGAGTATGCACATATTATGATTTCACATTATATGAAACAAGATGATAGTTGGTCCGGTGGTTCTATCTCTTAGCATTGAACTTTAGGTTTCAAGTTTGATCCTTTGGTTGAAACTATTATTCATATTTTATTAGAACTGCTTATAAAAATGAAAAGCTGCATCTGGTGGGATACAAACACAGAACACAATGGTTTCCAACTAGTGAATCCATTCGGTAAAATATTGAATCGTTATAGTACATAACAATTAGGATGAACTAGTGCATAATTCCAAAGGTGTTTCTCTTCACCAAGTGATATCAATTTCTCTATAAATAGAGACACTTGAAGTTTGAATCAAGAACACAAAATTTTCATCTCTAAGACCTCATACTTCCTTTTTCTAATGCATGAGAGAAGTGTAGGAAACATAAATTTGTAAATTATTATTGAAAGATAAGTTTGTTGTGTTTGTGTAAAATATATCAACGTTTTCCAAAGTATTCTGAAGGGGATTCGTTGTTAATCCCATTTGCATCCAATATACTTAAATTGGTGGGGTTGAATCGAACCTAAAGGTTAGTGTGGTAACACACGCTTTGGAGGTTTCTTCGTGCATATCCATAATTCAACACTTTGATAAGTGACAAAAATGCCTAAAATTCATATACTTTTTATGGCACTTATCCTTGGAAAAATTGAGAAAACGAACTTAATTCAACACTTCTTGGATAAAATATCACAATCCTGTATATATGCTTTGTGTATTTCTTTTGTTATATTTTGTAGGATTTAGGTGGAAAAGAGAAGAATTAATCAAATACAAACAAAGTCCTTAAAATAGGCCAAAATGACCCACAAATGACATGCTTAAGCTTGACGTGGCAAACTATGTGCTTAGCATTAAGCATGAATCAACAAGACTTGGCCTATGTGGAAAAATATGGTGTCAACTTGAACCTGCTGACTAAGCAGCTTAGCTTGGACCAAGCCCGCACCTAGCTGACATAGACCCAACTTGGTATGGCTAGAACATAAGTCTCGCACAAGCCAATCTGCTCAAGCAGACAACTTAGTGGAGCACCTGGACCGCCCAGCGTGGAACCACACACCTAACCAGATCAGCAAGCACCAGGCCACACCACCTTCAACACGGTCAAAGCTGCTCAAGCAGGCAGCTTAGCGGTGCCACATAAGCGCTTGGCGGTTTATACCTAGCAACTTGGTCAAGTTGACTTAGCCACCAAGAAACCGTAACATCATGCACGACCTCACTCCAAGTATCTTCCATAGGCTTTTCAGACTTAGCTCACAATAGTTGGGCCAGTAGCTCACAACTAGCTTCGGTGAGTCAGCCCCAAGCAGGTGACTAAGCTGCTTGGCCATGACCAAACCCATGATGAAGGGTTTGGTCAGCAGCTTGGCAGTCAAGAAGAGAAGCTTGGCAGTAGGCAGAAACTCCTATAAATAGGAGGCACTTCATTCACATTTTATTTAAACAATTTATATCCTCACATACACTTCCATTCCTCTCTCTAAACCGAATTCTTCTCTTCTTGTAATTTTCTTGGAGAATTTCTACTCCAAAGTAGTTTAGGTAAGTTTATTTTGTAGTTTTCTTTCTTAATTGAAGAGGATAAAGGATATGGAAAATGAGATACAAAAACATAATTTGTTAATCTCATTTCGGTCCAAAAAGCATATCATGCTTGGATAGATAGCTCATGCTCCTACAAATTGACTTGGATTATTGTGTAATTTCTTCTCTTTAATTTATCATCTTTTGAATTCAATTCATTTCAAGTTATTACTTTTGGTTAATTTTTGATTCTTTATGAAGTTCTTAATGCGGTTTTAGGTAGAACACCTAAAACTTGACTTAAAGATCCAAAAATGCTTCTTCTTAATGTGTTGACAAGTGAACTAAAAAGTATAACTTACACCTTAGTTCAGTTGCCACATCAAGCATCTATTTTAAGCAACTTATGTTCAAGGCTAAATAAAGTTAATGGAGCCTGAAGTAGGGTGTGACAACCTACTCCGACGAGTGATACTTATATATTATTTAGTGTATTACATAAGGTTTGAAAATCATCTTATCATTCTAAGACACTAGATGAAGAATTTAGAAATGATGTGTGGAATTAACCGAAAGTATTACACATATCTTGTAAGGTTTTCAAAATCAATTAACTATGGAAATAATTCCATACTTCCAACCAATTTCCTCCTCAAGAATTTGTACATATTAGTTGTTTATGTTTATTTACTTGTTGATATTTAATAAACAAAATCAAACAAAGCAAAGATGTTTAAACATTATTAGTAATATAAAATCTTTATAATATTATTATGTTAGGCAATTCCTTGTGGTTCGACATAACCCTATACTATACTACAATTGAATCTTGAAAGAGATGCAAATTTAAAATAGTAAATTGTTAACTTATAAATTTTATTTCTTGACAAAGAAAGAAACCTTGAATCAAAGTGCAATTTAATTCATAAATTGTATCTTTGTGAAAAGAAAAAATGCATAGTTATAATGAGTGATCTAACTACTAACTTTTACTTTCAGTCATTTACTTTCCCAACTAACATTTATTTTCTGTCGTTTACATTTTCGCAACTAACATTTATTTATTGCTTTATTCTTTATTCTTTATACCAACCCTTCGAAAGAAGTGGTACAGTTAAATTATAACTTTATTGTTTTATTTATTTGTTCTTTACCAACCTTCCATAAGGATGTAGTTTGGTTAATAAATGAAAACGAAAATAAATATGTCTCATTGTCATTTGTGTTAAATTGTTAAATTCATACCATTAGGTCGATGTTGTAGTTTATTCCAACAAAGCCAAGATGGTATGAATTTGTTAATAATTCAATAAAGCTAAATGTTTTATTAAAGGAACATTCTTGGGACCATTATACCGGCGTTGGAATTTATTCCAACAAGGCCGAGATGGTGAGGAAACAATTGACCTGTCATTAAATAAATCAACCAGAAGCTTGCTGTAACAATAAAGCAAGCAGAAAATTCTTTCAAAAAATTGGCGCCGAAGCCGGGGAATTGCTTAATAATAGGGTTCATTATTTATTATGCTATATTATTAATAATCTTGTACATAAATATTTTTCCTCACTTTTTTACAAATTAATTTGAATTTGTACAAAAATATAAATTACAAACTTATTAAATTCATGTCATTTTCATACTAATCTTTTTCGGAAATAGACATATTTCCTTTTTATTGTTTTATTTCAGAAAATGGATCAACATATCAACATCCAAATTGAAATATACAATTTCATAAAGTGGTTTCAATAGAAGCTCAACAAACTCAACGCAACCACTAGAAAAGACCACTTTCCCTTTCCCTTCATGGACCAGATATTGGGAAGATTATTAGGGCAGGCCTTCTATTGTTTCTTAGATTGTTATTCGGGATACAACCAAATTGTTGTAGATCCACAAGATCAAAAAATACGGCATTCACTTGTCCTTTTGGTGTCTACGCATACGAAAGATGCCATTTGGATTATGCAATGCCCCAACTACTTTTCAAAGATGCATGTTGGCTATTTTTGTTGTCCCAGTGGAAAAATGAATCGAGGTCTTAGTGGATGATTTTTCAGTATTTGGAGATTCTTTCGACTTATGCCTACAGAACCTGGAGACAGTATTAGAAAGATGTGTTGAGACCAACGCGGTACTAAATTGGGGAAAATGTCATTTCATGGTCACCGAAGCCATTATTTTGGGGCACAAGATTTCAAGAAAAGGAAAAGAAGTTGATAAGGCAAAAGTAGAAGTCATAAAGAAGCTTCCACCATAAACAAATGTTAAAGGCATCAGAAGCTTTCTAAGACATGTTTGATTCTACCGCCACTTTATCAAAGACTTCTCCCAAGTAGCTAAGCCCCATTGCAATCTTCTCCGTCAAGATTCTTCTTTTAATTTTGATGAATCTTTTTTAAAAGCATTCAAAACTTTGAAAAACTGCTTGGTAAATGCCCCTATCATAATTGCACCAAACTTGGATCTACCTTTTGAACTAATGTGTGATGCTAGTGATTACGCAGTTGGTGCAGTTTTAGGATAGAGGAGGGAGAAGGTATTCCATGAAATACATTATGCTAGCAAAGTTTTAAATGAGGAACAAGTTAACTATGCCACAACGGAAAAAGAATTGCTAGCTATGGTATTCGCATTGGAAAAATTTAGAAGTTATTTGATTGGGGCCAAAATTATTATTTTTACCAATCATGTCACAATCAAATACCTCCTAAAGAAACCTGATTCCAAGCCACGATTAATATGATGGGTGCTACTTTTGCAGGAATTTAACTTGGAAATCAGTGAGAAAAGCGGGAAAGATAATTTTGTGGCTGATTATTTGTCACGATTAATCAATGAAGAAGTTACGAAAGGAGAGAGAAAAATAGTTGAAGCATTTCTAGATGAGAAGCTATTTCTCCTTCAATAAAGACAATGGTTTGCTGATATAGCCAACTATAAAGCCTAAGGAATTATTTTTGATCATTTCAACTAACAGCAAAAACGGAAATTTCTCCAAGAGGTCCACTATTACGTCTAGGACATGCCATACTTATTCAAAGAAGAAACTCACAACATAATTCGAAGGTGTGTTGATTCAAAGGAGGCTCAGAAAATTTTATGCCACTGCCATAATTTTGCTTATGGAGGACACTACAATGGAGAAAGAACTGCTGCAAAAGTCCTCCAGTCTAGTTTTTTCCAGCCCTGTAATTTTAAAGATGCCAAAAATTTTGTTCAAAAATGTGATAAATGCCAAAGATCTTGGTGGAATTGGAAAAAGAAATGAAATGCCCTTGCAAAATATTTTGGAAATAGAAATTTTTTATTGTTGGGGCATTGATTTCATGGGTCTTTTACCATCATCGTTTTCAAATGAATATATCTTGGTGGTTGTTGACTATGTTTCTATATGGGTAGAAGCATTAGCAACACCAAAAGCGGATGGAAAAACAGTTATAAATTTTTTGAAAAAGAATATTTTTATCCACTTTGGAACACCAAGGGTAGTCATAAGTGGTGGAGGATCTCATTTTGTAAACTCCCAATTACGCAAGGTTTTGAAATTTTATAATGTTAAACATAAGGTAGCATCACCTTATTACCCACAAACCAATGGGGAGGTAGAACTATCCAACGGAGAATTAAAAATAATTTTAGAAAAAAACAGTCTCTTCCTCAAGGAAAGATTGGTCACAAAAGTTGGATGATACTTTATGGGCATATAGAACTGCATTTAAATCACCAATAGGCCAAACTCCATACCAACTAGTTTAAGGCAAAGCTTGTCATTTACTAGTTGAATTGGAGCATAAAGCCTATTGAGAACTTAAATTTTTCAATTTTGACTTGAATGATGCAGGAACATAATGAAGGAATCAATTACACCAATTAGAGGCAATCAGGGTCCAAGCCTATGAATCTTCAAGATTGTATAAAGAAAAGGCTAAAAATTACCATGACTCCAAGATCCGAAGAAAAGATTTCTATAAAGTTCATAAGGTACTCTTGTTTAATTCAAGATTAAAATTGCTTCCGGGAAAATTAAAGACTAGATGGTCAAGGCTATTTGTAATAAAAGATGTTAAAGAATTAGGAGCAGTTGAATTGGAAGATCCAAAGTTTCAAATGACTTGGACAATGAATGGATAGAGGTTAAAATCATAATTGGGTGATGAATCATGCTCTATCATCGAAATTACATTAGAATAACCACTACAGCTGGAACAGGCATCAACCTATTGACGTTAAACAAGCGCTTCTTGGGAGGCAACCTATTAGTTGGTTAGTTTTCGAATTTCTTTTTAATTTATGTTATGTTTTATGTTTAAATTAAGTTTATATTTAGTAATATGTTATTTTTATTTTAGAAAATTTCATATGCATCAAACATCTGCTTAAAACCAATTTTTCCAATGCCTTGAGGACAAGCCATCATTTAAAGAGGGGGAACATTGTTTAATGCATATGATAATTTTAAAAAAAATAGCAATGTTGATGAAACCGTACCGCACCGTCCGGTTCAACCGGTGAACCAGAACCCTTACCAGTACGGGATGGTTGTTATACCAGGTATGCACTAGAACTGGTGGAAACCGGCCGATATTCCTTAAAACCGTTGAACCGGCCAAGTTGGCACAGAATCGGCCGGTTGTTTCATTAAAAAAAAGAACCCAACCTAGGCATTGAACCAGCTATTGTGAAGAATTTGGAGACAGAGAGGGAGAAGTGAAAGTGAGAAAGAGATAAGGGAGAAGAAAAATGTATGAAGTAGAAGAAAACGTGTGAGAGAGAAGGGAAAGAGTGAGAGAGAAGGGAAAGGGAGAGAGAGAAGGGAAAGGGAGAGAGAAGAGAAAGATGTTGCTGGGGAAAAAAGAAGTAAGAAAGAGAAGGTAGAGAGACGGTGTTGGGGGAAAGAATATAGTGAGAGAAAGAATGATATTGTATTTGACATGTGGATGCTTTTGATTGGAGGAAGTGGATTTTTTGGTATCTTCTTGATTTTATTTTGATAGAGATTAGATTATAGAATGAGTTTGGTTTGATTTTGATGGAATTGGTGAAAAACAATATTATCATATTACAATATTACCATTTTTTATCCAAGTTATCCACACGTTTAAGAAATTCATAAATGATATGAAATAAAAATGTATATATACTATATCTGGTAATAGTATAAAAAAATTAAATATGAGAAAAATGTATTAGGCACCTCATGTTGTCGGTTACAGATAAGGAATGTGTTAGGCACTTGATCTTGTCCATTATAAAAATGGTATCTAGATCATTTATGTGGATATTCATTCCAAACATTAATTTTACTCTCATACATTATTAAATAAAAAGAGAAAACAAGAAAATAAAATTATTTTTGTGTCTGACAGAAAAAAACTACTGCTATGTATCTCTAACTGCAATGGAGAAATCAAGGCTACGTTGCTCTTCATAGAAAATAATTGATTAGTCAATATATTTTTATTTTATTTTATTTTTTATATAATCATATAAACTTAACAAGACAAGAGGGTGCGACAAGATACTAGTCCTATAGTGGAGACATCTCACCTTGCCTATGTCAACATAAAATAGCGCGACAAGGCACTCAGCCTATAGTAAAACTACTTTGCGTCACTTTTAAAACTATTTGAGAATTTAACAAGATAAAAGTAGCATGATAAGGCACAAGGCCTATAGTGGTACTTCCTCACCTTGCTTTAGACAAAATAAAGTAGTGCGACAAGGAACTCGCACTATAGTGGAACTACTTTAGGTCAATTTTAAAATTATTTGAAAATTCATTTAACAAGATAAGGTAATACAACAAGGCACAAGGTCTACAGTTGGGTTACCTCATTTTAGACAACATAAGATAATGCGTCAAAGCACTCAACCAATAGCGTATTTTATATTGCTATAAAATTATTATAAATTATTTAAAAATACTTAATAAGATAAGGTAACACGACAAGGCACAAGGCCTATAGTGGGCTTGTAGCGCCCCGAAAAATACTTCTCAAAAACATTGCGGAAAAATTGGTAAACTTTTTTTTTCTGAAATGGTGATGTCAAATTGTTTCCTTTTAAAACCTTCCTTTTTCGGGACATCACTTTAAGGAACTCAAATGCGGAAATTCAACTTATCGTTATCGAATGATAACTTAACCTGATTCACAATTTCCTGAAAATCTTTAGTTCATACAAGCTAAGTCAACAAAGGAGGAAACTACATCGCCACTAACATATACAAAATCCAAAAAGAAAGGCAGAAATATTGATCATCGCCAAAAGACACTAAACAAAGACATGAACAAACTGAAGCCGTTAGTGTTTCAAAAGTCACAAAAATGGTAAGTAACTTCTAGTGGCTAACTCCAAAGCTAGGGTACTGCCTCTTCGTCAACTCCTCATGCCCCCTCCTGGAACATCACGGACGAGTAGCTCCAAATCCGAGCAAAGCTGTCTACCTGACGAGCACACGTCCGAAAAGCAAGCAATAGAAAAGAA
>NW_017726630.1:0-928 GCF_001865875.1 Lupinus angustifolius | reverse complement strand
TTAATCAAACACATGATCGGCCCATCCTTAAGCCATCTCCCGACAAGGAATGCTTCTCGTGGGACCCGATAGTACGTCAATCGTACGTGCTCAAGGTAACATCTCAATCACAACAACCAATCACCGAATACTCCTGGACGGTCACATGACCAAGCCTCTTACGGTCGGTCGATCGTTGTCCAGTGATATCATGTATCGTTACTAGGGTACCCTCCTAGTTCACGACCTCAAGTCGGATACTTGCCCAACACGGCATAAACACAAACAATACTTTCATACCTTTGTGGAGTCATGCTTCACATCTAAGCCATGATCTCATTCCACAATCTTTATATCACAACACACCCTACCCGGGTTCATCACATTGTTCACAATATCATTTTGTTCCAATCATCCCACACCGTCCCTCGCCCAAGCGGGGACTAGTCGCTCAAGTGACAATTCGTCTTTACATCTCAAAGAAACTGAAGATTTCCTCGCCCAGGCGAAGGTATTATCGCCCAAGCGAGACCTCTCTTGCCCAAGCAAGGGGGTTATAGAAACTCATTAAATTCCTGGGATTTTTTTTTTCTCCCAAGCGGGCTTTTGCTCGCCCGGGCAAGAAATCTCTCGCCCAAGCAAGAAAATTCTCAATTTTCATCGAAATCCTGGGCATTTCTCGCCTAAGCGGGACCCTTGCTCGCCCAGGCGAGGCTTGCTCGCCCAGGCGAGGATTGGTCGCCCTGGCGAGGAGTTCCATAACCAAAACTTCCCCTCGCCCAGTCCCTTGAGCAGTTCTCGCCCAAGCGAGACTGTGCTTGCCCAGGCGAGAGTTTCTCGCCCAAGCGACAGGGACTTGGACATAATACCAATTTTTGCCCTTTTCGACAACCGAAACACATTTGAACTTAGTTTTTCAAACACCTGCACTCAGAAAAGTTTCCAACAA
>NW_017726629.1:0-458 GCF_001865875.1 Lupinus angustifolius | reverse complement strand
GCTAAAACAACAAAAAGTATGTAATACATCATTATAACAACTCCATGAACACAAGTTGTTCATGGTTTCAACAAAATATTTTCATGAGTTCAAGAACAACACCATTTTCGGTTTTGAAGAGAAAATGAGTTAGAAAGCGTTTTAGGAAATTTCAAAGGTTGAATATGTTCTTGACATACTCATGAAGAACATACTTAAATCTCATCAACATCCATTGGTTGAATGTTGAGAGATCAAGGATTGAAGATGGAAGAAGAAAAGAGAAATGAGAGGAAAAGATGAAGAGAGGATTTTTACCTCTTCTTTGAAAATGCAATAGTGAGGGAGTGAAGTGTGAAATGTGAGGGTTTAATGAGGGAAGGGAAATCAGATTTTCCCCCTAGGCAATCATGGCAAATCTCCTAGGGTGGCTAATGATGATTTCCTATGAAATTAGGGTGAGTGATGTGAGGTTTGCT
>NW_017726628.1:0-1432 GCF_001865875.1 Lupinus angustifolius | reverse complement strand
TTCGGCATTCCGAGTGAAAAATATTTAGAAAGTAGGTATGGGTGTATTCAGGGTCTATATTGACTCGAAATGAAATTACGAAGCCAACGGTACAATCGGAATTCGATTCCGAGTTACGGAACTCAAAAACCACTTTTTGAGCCGACTGGTTAGATTTCGGCCCCAATAGTGGTCCAGAACCGACTGTCTCCGAAAATTACAAAAACTTACTACAAAATAGGAAATACAATTACAAGACTAAAACTCAACTAGAGTTTCGTCTAATTCTTTGCCGAAAATTCCCAGAAATTCGTTTTCGAATATATAATTAATAAAAATATTAATAAAATCTTATAATTCAAAATCGTAAAATTCGCGGTGTTACAATCCTCCCCCCCCCCTCACCTTAAAATATTTTTGTCCTCGAAAATAGAGCATGTCTCTTAAGCAAAAAGGTAGGGATATGATTTATTTAAGGCTTCATCGACCTCCCACGTCGTATCTTCTCCATTTACTTGACTCCAAATATCCTTAACCAAGGTAATCTCCTTTCCTCGGAGGTTTTTCACACTTCGAACACTAATTCTCTCCGGCATTGTCTCAAAATTTAGCCTATTCTTTAACTAGATCTAACCGGTTTCAAGGGATTCTTTAGGGACACTAAACACTACTGTCTTATTAAAGCAGCTCAACATCATATGGTTCCTAGATACACAGTCCATTCATATAGACAAAGCTAAACGGTTTCCCACGTTCATGTATAAGAACAAATGGGTCTCACCCAAATCGAAAAGCACATATAAAGAAATCTCATTCGTATGATCTGTACCTTATATGAGGTCCTCGCTCGCCTCAATCTCAGCTCCGCTCATGGTGAATACCTTGCCATTGGCCTTTGGTCTTGCCGCTTGTACCGTGTTCAATTCTTCCTTTATCCGTTGTGGGCACATCGGCCTGATATGACCCAGTTGGTTACAGTGAAAGCACACTGCCTGATATGACCCGGTTGGTTACAGTGAAAGCACACTGTGCACTTCAAACCATAGTGCCTTTTGTTGCACTTTGAACACCAAGGGTGTGTGGGGTTGTTATTGTTGTTCCCTTGTCGGAAGTCCCTATTGTTGTAAGGTTTGATATTACTCGGTTGACTCCCAGAGGATGAAGCGTAAGGTTTCTGGTTGCGCTTGAAGGATCTTCCCCTTCCAAACCCTTGTCCAAAGTTCCTTTGAGGACCGTAGGAACTTGCAGGTTGTACGACACTCTCAAGTATCGCATTCCTCGCCTCGACGCTCTCTTCATAGAGCCTGCATCTATTTACCAGAGTTGCAAAGTCTGTTATTTTTTGGTGAACGAACATCACCTTCAGGTCTGGCTTAAGTCCATCCTCGAACTTAGCACACTTAGACCTCTCATTCCCAATCTCATTGTAATGTGGGGCATACCTCGCCAGTTC
>NW_017726627.1:0-2407 GCF_001865875.1 Lupinus angustifolius | reverse complement strand
TTCGGCATTCCGAGTGAAAAATATTTAGAAAGTAGGTATGGGTGTATTCAGGGTCTATATTGACTCGAAATGAAATTACGAAGCCAACGGTACAATCGGAATTCGATTCCGAGTTACGGAACTCAAAAACCACTTTTTGAGCCGACTGGTTAGATTTCGGCCCCAATAGTGGTCCAGAACCGACTGTCTCCGAAAATTACAAAAACTTACTACAAAATAGGAAATACAATTACAAGACTAAAACTCAACTAGAGTTTCGTCTAATTCTTTGCCGAAAATTCCCAGAAATTCGTTTTCGAATATATAATTAATAAAAATATTAATAAAATCTTATAATTCAAAATCGTAAAATTCGCGGTGTTACAATCCTCCCCCCCCCCTCACCTTAAAATATTTTTGTCCTCGAAAATAGAGCATGTCTCTTAAGCAAAAAGGTAGGGATATGATTTATTTAAGGCTTCATCGACCTCCCACGTCGTATCTTCTCCATTTACTTGACTCCAAATATCCTTAACCAAGGTAATCTCCTTTCCTCGGAGGTTTTTCACACTTCGAACACTAATTCTCTCCGGCATTGTCTCAAAATTTAGCCTATTCTTTAACTAGATCTAACCGGTTTCAAGGGATTCTTTAGGGACACTAAACACTACTGTCTTATTAAAGCAGCTCAACATCATATGGTTCCTAGATACACAGTCCATTCATATAGACAAAGCTAAACGGTTTCCCACGTTCATGTATAAGAACAAATGGGTCTCACCCAAATCGAAAAGCACATATAAAGAAATCTCATTCGTATGATCTGTACCTTATATGAGGTCCTCGCTCGCCTCAATCTCAGCTCCGCTCATGGTGAATACCTTGCCATTGGCCTTTGGTCTTGCCGCTTGTACCGTGTTCAATTCTTCCTTTATCCGTTGTGGGCACATCGGCCTGATATGACCCAGTTGGTTACAGTGAAAGCACACTGCGCACTTGAAACCATAGTGCCTTTTGTTGCACTTTGAACACCAGGGGTGTGTGGGGTTGTTATTGTTCCCACTCGACGGACTCACTCGACTATTGTTGTTGCTAGTGCTTCTATTGTTGTTCCCTTGTTGGAAGTCCCTATTGTTGTAAGGCTTGATATTACTCGGTTGACTCCCAGAGGATGAAGCGTAAGGTTTCTGGTTGCGCTTGAAGGATCTTCCCCTTCCAAACCCTTGTCCAAAGTTCCTTTGAGGACCGTAGGAACTTGCAGGTTGTACGACACTCTCAAGTGTCGCATTCCTCGCCTCGACGCTCTCTTCATAGAGCCTGCATCTATTTACCAGAGTTGCAAAGTCTGGTATTTGTTGGTGAACGAACATCACCTTCAGGTCTTGCTTAAGTCCATCCTCGAACTTAGCACACTTAGACCTCTCATTCCCAATCTCATTGTAATGTGGGGCATACCTCGCCAGTTCCTCGAATTTGGCAGCATACTCTCCCACAGTCAGACTCCCTTGCTGCAGACGCAGAAATTCCATTTCCTTCTTGTTCTTCATATCTGCAGGAAAATACTTCTGCAAGAACTTATCCTTGAATGTGGTCCAGCTGACCACCTGGTGCTCATGCACCATCTGTCGCCCGGTGAACTCCCACCAGTTTTCAGCTTCCTTGGATAACATGTAGGTCGCGTAAGTGACCTTCTGCTCATCGGTGCACATGAGTGCCCGGAAGATTTTCTCCAGCTCTTGGATCCATTCATTTGCAGCCTCTAGTACAAATCCTCCCTCAAACTTCGGGGGATGTCTACGACAGAACTCATCCAGACCCCTATACTGAGTCGATCCTTGACTCGATTGGGTTTTTTGTTGTTGGTTCAGCTGATGTAAGTTAGCGTTTACAGCCTGAATAGCTGCGGTCATCACCGCCATGAAATCTAGGTTCGCGGTTCCTCTTCCAGCCATCTGAATCTGTGAACATTAGACTAGGTGAGATACTCTTCCTCACCAAACTTATCCCATGGTCATACTCTAATCAAACAATCACACAATCAATCAATCAGACAAGCAACTAACAAACAAAGTCACACAAGAAAGTATGTAAGGCCATGCCCAAGGCCGATTAGGAAAGAACCGCTCTGATACCATGTTGAAACGCCCCGAAAAATACTTCTAAAAAACATTGCGGAAAAATGGGTAAATTTTTTTTTTAAATGGTGATGTAAAATTGTTTCCTTTTAAAACCGTTCTTTTCCGGGACATTACTTTAAGTAACTCAAATGCGGAAAATCAACTTATCATTATCGAATGATAACTTAACCTGATTCACAATTTCCTGAATAACACAATGCATATAAACGGTTCAGTCATCTTTAGTTCAAACAAGCTAAGTCAACAAAGGCGGAAACTACAACGCCACTAACATATACAAAATCCAAAAA
>NW_017726626.1:0-2073 GCF_001865875.1 Lupinus angustifolius | reverse complement strand
GATCGTTGTTCAGTGATATCATGTATCCTTACTAGGGTACCCCCCTAGTTTACGACCTCAAGTTGGATACTTGCCCAACACGACATAAACACAAACAATACTTTCATACATTTGTGGAGTCATGCTTCACATCTAAGCCATGATCTCATTCCACAATCTTTATATCACAACACACCCTACCCGAGTTCATCACATTGTTCACAATATCATTTTGTTCCAATCATCCCTCACCGTCCCTCGCCCAAGCGGGGACTAGTCGCTCAAGCGACAATTCGTCTTTACATCTCAAATAAACTGAAGCTTTCCTTGCCCAGGCAAAGGTATTATCACCCAAGCGAGGTCTCTTTTCGCTCAAGCGAGACCTCTCTCGCCCAAGTGAGGGGGTTCCAGAAACTCATTAAAGTCCTGGGATTTTTTTTTCTCCCAAGCGGGCTTTTGCTCGCCCGGGCGAGGCATTAGCTCGCCCGGGAGAGAAATCTCTCGCCCAAGCGAGAAAGTTCTTAATTTTCATCAAAATCCTGGGCATTTTTCACCTAAGCGGGACCCTTTCTCGCCCAAGCGAGGATTGGTCGCCCGGGCGAGGAGTTCCATAACCAAAACTTCCCCTCGCCCAGTCCTCGCCCAAGCGACAGGGACTTGGACAGAATACCAACTTTTGCCCTTTTCGACAACCAAAACACATTTAAACATGGTTTTTCAAACACCTGCACCCAGAAAAGTTCCCAACAACATTCATATACAATATTCAACACATTTCATCAACAATCATATATATTCAAAACATTCAAACATACAAAATCTTGGGTTTCTTAAAACCCAAGTTAACTCCAAAACCTTTGAGATGGTTTAGGAGATCCAGGTGTCATATTCGGACACCACTATGTCACGATGTGTTCTCTCTCACCTTAATGAAGCGTGCTTTTTCTTGTCAACTACGGTTGGTTTGGTTTCAAGGTTCGAACACCGATGACCATCAGGACTTGCCAATCGCATGGAAGACCAATAAGGATCATCCACTCGAAAAAGTGATAGGTGATATAACCTCGGGGGTGGTAACCCGTAGCTCTTTACGAAACTTTTGTAACTTTGTTGCGTTTGTATCTCAAATCGAGCCTAAGACCATCGATGAGGCCATTGAGGATGTGCACTAGGGTATAGCTATGCAAGAAGAGCTAAACCAGTTCAGGCGTAATAATGTATGGGACTTGGTCCCTAAGCCTAAAGAACATCCAGTGATTGGTACTAGATGGGTCTTTCGTAATAAATTAGATGAATCTGAGAAATAAAGCTCTGTTAGTGGCCAAAGGCTACATCCAGGAGGAGGGCATCAATTATGATGAGACCTACGCTCCTGTAGCCATATTAGAGGCCATTAGGATTCTTTTATCCTTTGCATCAATTATGAACTTCAAGCCCTTTCAAATGGATGTCAAGAGCTCCTTCTTGAATAGCTACATTCAAGAGGAAGTATAGGTAGATCAACCTCCCGTCTTTGAAAATTTTAAATATCCGAACCATGTATATAAGCTCAAAAAGGCCCTTTATGGCCTGAAACCAGCTCCCAGAGCTTGGTATGATAGATTGAGCTCTGTCCTCTTAGAAAAAGAGTTCGTGAAGGGTATGGTGGATACTATCCTCTTTATTCATAGATTAGATAATCATGTGCTACTAGTTCAAATATATGTTGATGATATAATTTTCGTATCTACTAATGACATTCTTTGTAAAGAATTTTCTGAGATGATGCAGGGTGAATTTGAGATGTCGATGATAGGTGAGACTTCAAATCAAACAAATGGAAAGTGACATCTTCGTTCATCAATCGAAATATTGCAAGGAGTTACTGAGACGTTCGACATGGAAAACTGTAAAGAGGCTTCAACACCTATGGCATCCGCATGCTATCTAGATAGAGATGAAAAGGAAAAAGCAATCGAGGTAACCAAGTATCGTGGGATTATCGGCTCATTATTGTATTTAACTATGAGTCTCCCCGATATTATGTTTAGTGTTTGTATGTGTGCTAGATTTCAAGCATTGCCTAAAGATTCACATTATACTGTTGTTAAATGC
>NW_017726625.1:0-17035 GCF_001865875.1 Lupinus angustifolius | reverse complement strand
GGAACAACTAATATAGGATTATGGTATCCTAGGGATGCCTCATTATCCTTGGTAGGGTATTCTGATTCGATATTGTGGGATTTAAGTTTGATCGGAAGAGCACTAGTGGGACTTATCACTTATTAGGCAGTTCCTTAGTTGCATGGCACAACAAAAAGCAAGTGTGTGTTACTTTGTCCACTGTCGAAGCGGAATACATTGTCGCCAGTGTGTATTGCGTTCAAATCCTTTGGATGAAGCAGCAACTTAAGGACTTTGGACTTAACCTAGAAAAGATTCCTATAAAATGTGATAATAGAAGTGCCATAAACCTATCCAAGAATCCCATTTTTCATTCTAGAACCAAGCATATTGAAATTAGACATCATTTCTTGCGTGACCATGTACAAAAAGGCAATTGTGTGCTTGAATTTGTTGAAACTACTAAACTATTGGCTGATATTTTCACCAAGCCTCTCTCACGAGATACTTTCTATGTTCTTCGAAGATAACTTGGAATTCTTGATGAAAATTATCTTGATTAAAATCGTCTAAAAATGTTATTATATGCTTCGCATGATTAATGTCTTATATGCTTCAAAATGTATATTTGTTGTGAATGCATTATATTCTTATTATGACTCATGATCTTGTATGACAAGCTGAAAATGTATATGTGTTTGAGTCAAAATTCCTTGATATATGTTAGAAATCTATGCACGCTTTTAAAAGCAAAAACTTCTTGATTATATAAATATGATGTCAGTTAATCGATTAACTATATTTCTTAATCCATTAAAATGAGTTCAAGTAGCAAACATTTCATTTTTCACTATATTTAATCGATTAAGATTCATTTTATTCGATTACCTAAGCTCATGTTTATGAAAACCTGGAACTTTGACACTGATTAATCGATTAAATGATGCTCTTAATCGATTAACGACAGTAGATAAATTAGAATCACTAGCGTTTTTGTCGTTTTTTAAACCCTCTCTTCCCCCTTTTCTCTGAAAATCTCAAAAGCAAACAGAAAATTCGAAATCTTAGCTTAATAGAAGAATTAAATCTCACCTTTACCCATTGTGCACCTCAATTCATCCAATCCGTTTCTCAAATTTCCCAAGAAACACTATTCCCAATTCCAAACCCTATGCTTTAGGTTCCCTCCCTTATCCTTCTTCTCCTCTCATTACTTACGGTTTTCAATCAACAATGGAAAGAGGACGTTTGAAGAGGTTCAACACAACTGCTCAATGCACTCGTAGGCCTCCTACTGCTTCATCTTCAAATCTGAATATGAAGCATGATCGTGGAGATCCCTACTACTCACTCATACTTCAGGAGACCCGGTTGTCCAAGTTTCAGGGAAGGAAACCAACCTACACAAGGTATGTTGATCTTACCTGGATGGCAGAACAGAATTTTGAGTTTCCACAAGGTATGCAAGCTGAGGGAGCTGTAATGTTTTTGGAATTAACGGGTAACTCGTATCCCGCTTTGATTAGGGAATTTTAGCTAACTTCCGTTATACATATGGTAGATATTGGTCTATGATTTCGGGAAATCTATTAGAGATAGATAGTGATATTTTTATGAATGTGGGTGGCTTATCCACTACTGGTGTTAGCCTAGGTGATTGTGAATGGTTTAAGGATTTCGATGCTACTGAGGTATATAAATCATGTCTGAGAGGTCCCCATCTGTATGTCTAGGGAGAACTGACTAAAGTTGGTTCATTATCGGTAGAGAATAGATTGCTTCACTATTTGATTACATATATTTTAGTTCAGAGAAACACTAATCATGCACAACCAAATGTTAATGATCTGAAATTTATGTATGCTATTAAGGAGAATATAATGATTAATTGGCCTGACGAAATCCTGAAGGTCATGTATAATGTCTCTACATCGCAATCCAAGTTGTTGCCCTACAGTATGTTCATATCGAGAATTATTGACTATCTGCATATTGACGTATCTGACACCATTGTTATAGAGACTTCTAATAAAGATCACCTAGTTGGTGAAAGACGTATCCACAAGATGGGTATCTAAAAGTATGGAAGTACTTGGCAATACTAAGAGGATTACACTATCCTGGTTTTCGATCTATCTAATGATAAGGATCAGGTTGGTGCATATCAACCTAATGCAGAAACCCAAGGGGAGCCATCTGGAACTGCGCCGCATGAATCATCTTTTGGATTAGCTCAGTTGGATGCCATGGAGCAAAGGCTGAACAACAGAATGGACTTACACTTTCAGTCTTTAAAGGACTCCTACAATACTTATTTGGAACAATTTGAGGAGCGTCAGGTTGCCTACATCGATAACCACTATCAGGCTATGAGGAGCTTTATTCAGAACACTGCTAAGGCATAGAACGAGAGATTTTGTGCAGAATTTGAGAAGCTGAGATTCCTCATCCAGGGTGATAGTAGTCTGACCGTACCTGATGATAGAGATTCTCCTCCACATCCTTAGATTAGAATTCCTTAGACCTTAGATTGCCTTAGGTTTAGTTCTTCTATATGGCTAATTTTCAGGATATTATGCTGCTTTGTAATTTCGAGACATATTTTCTCTATGCTTTTTGGGATGTAACTCTAACTATCTACTTTTGTTGCACTATTATGACTTGATATGCATGTCATTTGAACATAAGCCATTACTACTTTGATTTTAATTTTCTTACATAACATTCCTATATATGTCAAATATAGCATGATTACATGTTTAATGGTTCTTGATCATGTTTGGTTATATGTATCTCTCAGGCTTGATTGAGCCTACTGTTTGAATGCTATAATATAAATGTTTGATCATTCCATGCTTGATTAGTTCATGTATAACCTTCCATGCCATTAAATCTGTCATATTATTGTATTCTGTGGTTTTAATTGATTAACCTATTATCTTAATCGATTAAATGTTGATCAATGTGTGCACTTGTTCAATTCTTTCATCGACTGGTTAATTAATTAAATTCCCAATATTAATTGATTAATTACAGGTTGAGTTCACTTCATATCTCTTCTTACTTTTGACCAAAATTTCATGTAGTTTATCTTTTTGATAATATCAAAAGGGGGAGAAAGATTGTTTTGTTGTTTGATGTGTGCAGGTTGTAGAATAAAATTCAGCTTTCGTTGTCTAGCTATGCGCTTTAACTTTGAAATCAACAACCATGCATTTTGTGACCATCTTCAAGATATGAATCATAACAAAATTTGGTGTTGAGTTTGTCATCATCAAAAAGGGGGAGATTGAAAGTGAAATATGTCCAGATAGCACTTAGCTTGCTTATGTTTTGATAAAGACAAAGGAATTAGTGAAAGCTTAAAGATAACTCAACAAATCAACATGCCAAAGATTCAAGAGCTTAATGTCTAAACTAGAGTCTTAGATATGTGTCTTATTATTGAGTCTAGGTTAGGTAAACCTAGATACAAATCTCACAAGTTCTAAAAAGTATCATATCATTTACATGAGACATGCCATCTAGCTTATTATATGTTCATGAATTAATCAAACTGTCCTCATATCCTCAATTGAAGAGAAAGAAAAATCATAGAAGCCTCGACCCATGGAAATCATGCTCCACTTCCCAATCATATTCCATAGGGAATGAAGCTTAGTTCTGAGGTCATTGCACTTAATGGGTGTTTCTCCGTTTGATAGAATAAGCCTTCCATGAAGATGACACTTGCACTGTTGGAGGCTAGCTTGGTACTCCTCTTCTGAGATCTTGATTGCTATAACATCTCCCTTCATACATGGTTGTGGCAACTGAGAGATTGTTATGTCACAAGTAACCTTGAGTGCTTCAGCGAAGGACTTCTACGTGTTGAATTTATGGATTTTTGGAGCATTCAGTTTTTGTGAATGATCTCTTCTGAAGAAGAAGTGTCCAGATTGGCCAAGAAGTTTCAACGAGTCATTGTTTTTAAATTTGAGGAATTCATCAATGCAAATCCGAGATTGTTGGAGATTCAAACCCTAGTAGAGCTTTTTTGGAACATGGCTAATATATGGATGCAATCTTGATTAAGTTGGATAAGATCACAATAAAACTTTCACCTTCAAATAATAATATCTCAACTTTAAGTGGCAATAAATTGTATCCTCAAAATATCATATTTTGTTTAACTTAATTACACTTATCACTCTTTTTTTAAGACTATACACTTATGTCTCACTCAGGGGTAGTCAGTATAATGTAATTACATAATTAAAGATGATTTATGTAGTTTTAGAAAAGGGAAGGGTAGTTTGTGTAATTTCACTAAAACTCAGGGGTGTCAATATAATTTACTCTTACGATTATCAAATTATATATAAATCTTTAGAAAGAATGTGCATACATATTACACTACTTTTTAAATGCAAAAGGTTAAAAAAAGAAGAGAAACATTTCTGTGAAAGATGTGAGCTTTAGTGATTTGTGTTAAACATTTTGGTTTCAGACATGACCCTCTTTCTCAGTTTTTATAATAATTTTAAAGTCAAGGAATATATATATATATATATATATATATATATGTGTGTGTGGTATAATGAATATAAAGAGTTAAAATTTAGACTTACGCTAATAATTGCTCTAAGAATATTGATTAAGTATATGACAACTATAAATTTTACATTTGAAAAATTATTACTTTAAGATTTTCAAGATTTCAAATACACTATTTTTAACTACAAAGTGTCATTTTGTTGAATTCTTAAATACTGCTATTATAACACATGTTATCTCATACGACATAAAAATACTAGTTGTTATCTATAATTAGAAATGTATAGTTTTCTTTTACTTATTTGATATACTAACCTAATTTAGCTTTTGTTAATTTTAAACATTTGGTAGCTAAAATTATATTTTATATGTTACATATTTGAAATGAAACACATTAGATATGCTCTCAATATTTTTTTTCTCATTTTAAAGTTGAAGAGATAAGTGTGCATTTTTCTATGTCACTAAATGGCTTACAAGTTAGAAAGAGATTTATATGAAAAAAACAAAGCCAATATTATTTTTAGTTGAAGATCATTTTTACGAAATCATATTTACTTATAAATTTTTATTTAAAATCTCATTTGAAGTGAAATATAGGCGTGTAAGTAGTTTCAGATTAACCTACAATACTGGTGGATCCAAACTGAACCGAACCAAACCATAAAACATGGTTCTGGTCGGTTTTGTGCTTGAGTTTAGTTTTTTTAAGGAACTACTTAAGTTTAGTTCAGTTCGTAGTTTTGGAAATTTACAAAATGTTTGAAACAACCGAAATGTATATTAAAGATAAGGAACAATGTTGCATCGTTGTTTGAAATCTCCTGCCAAATGTTTTATGGCTTAAATTACCAATTTTGTATGAATTTTACTATTATATATATATCACTAGAATGTTATACATATTAATCTTATATATTACTACTTAGTAAATTGTTATATATATTTGCTACTTTCCTATTTTGGGTTTAAAAGTAGCAAATACTATAAATTTTTATATATGTTACTATTATATATGTTACTAATTGCTATATGTATTAATAATTGTGAATTATGTTGTTATATATGTTATTAATTGTCATGTATGTTACTAAATTATTGTATATGTTATTAATTATGAATTGTACTATTAATTATGTTAGTGGTTATTATATATGTTACTAATTGTAGATTATATTGTTATATATGTGATAATTATGTTGTTATATATGTTACTAATTGTCCTATATGTTACTAAATTATTGTATATGTTATTAATTATGAATTGTACTATTAATTATGTTACTAGTTATTATATATGTTACTAATTGTAGATTATATTGTTATATATGTTCCTAAATTACATGATTTTTACACATATTACTAGCAAGCAATTATGAGTTTTAATTTGGTTGTTCATCTGTTTATGAATTCTATTTTCTAATAATAATAGTAGTATTTCTATTTTTAGGAACAAAAAAATATCTTATGAATTACATTTTTTCAATTGATGCAATATTTATAAAAAATAGCATAATAGGAAAACCACCTAATCGAACTGAACCAAACCATTAATGATCAGTTTAGTTCCTACAATAAAATTTGTAGTAATTGAGTTTTAATCGAATCATTTATGTATATTTAGTACGGTCACTAAATTGCACCAAAATCTGAACGCAACTTTTACGGTCCTAATAACTTATGTCTTATAAGTGACAAGCTTATAAACTTATAAAGTGATAAGTTATTTGAATAATCAAACAATTTACTAGCGTTTTAAATTGAATCAACTATCTTATTGTTGATAAACTTTAGGCCATTAGTTTTTCAACATTCAATTGACTTTTTAATGAGTTTTGCTGTACAAAGTCTTATTATGGAATCACTACACTATTATTGTAAAACAACGCTTGAAATTGTCATTCGATAGCACTTTTGGATACTGTTTATGATTCAATAACGCTTTTAAAGTGTTGTAGAAAGTAGACATTTAACAACATTCGCTTGAATTGGCGTTGTTGAAAGTCCACTTTCTATAACCTCACTCAAGCAAGCACAATAGAAAGTGGACATTCAACATCACTCACTTCAGTGAGCACTGTTAAATTTTTACTTTCTACAACAACTGCTGTTAAATGAGGCAACTTTATCAATAATTCTATCAAACACATGAGAAGCATGCCCAATTCCGCCACATTAACATGAGATTTGACAATATAAACATCATTTGAAAATTCAATTCATAAACCATTGCCCATAGTTCAAATTCATTAACCTGGAAGATTATATGTACTAATGAAATGGATGAAGATGATGAGGATGTAGAAGTCTAATCCATGAATTTATTGTCTCCCTTAATTGAAGAAATAAATAAATTTATTATCAACGGAAAAAGGCGTAGTTCAGATTTAATATAATAAAATTGAAATCAAAATCTACACAAATAATAAGGCGAAAAATAATAATAACCTAATCCAAGAAATACATACATAGATTACAAGATTAGTAAATCACCAATGGCTAGTGATATCTCTGCATCTAGATTCAACCCTGACAGATTCCTATATTATAAAATAAGCAGATAAGATACATGGAAATGCAAGCTGAAAGACCAAATCAAAGAGAAAAAAGTAAGGTAAAAGAAGATAACATTGCACCTTATGTTTGAAGAGAAACCAAAAACTGATAACTTATTTGAAGAGGGTAACCAAAAACAAAAGAGAAATAATGGAAACCATTGGAGATCAAAGAATAAGAATAAGAGAAATAGAAAACTTGATGATATGTGTATTATTGAGTATGAGGTTTTGTTTTTTAATCTACAAAGATTCATGCTCACTAAAATAAGTGTTTTTGAATGAATTACTCTTAATAGTGCTTACTAAAACAAACATGGTTGAATGTGTGACTTTTAACAGCCCACATTAAACATAGCATTGTTGAATGTGAGAATGTTGAACTTTTAACGATGCTCGTTGAAGCAAGCATTGTTGAATGTGTCAATGTATGACTTTTAATAGTGCTCACTAAAGCAAGCATTGTTGAATGTCTGACTTTTAATAGCGACCACTGAATTAAGCGATGTAGAATGTCTGAGTAACAAGAGTGCTCGCTTCACTGAGCATTGTGAAATATTTGAGTCATACATTCAATAATAAATAGTGAAGCAAGTAGCATTGGATGTATATCTACCTATCACATTTAACAATGCTTCTTCAGCGAGCGCTAGAGCTGGAAACGAGTTGAAACGAGTCGAACTAGAGCTCAACTCAATTCAGCTTGATAAGGATTTGATCAGCTCAAAACTCGACTCGAGTTCGACACGAATTATTTTTGTAGCTCGAGTTGACCTCGGTAAAGTTCTGGAACTATTTGGCTCAACTAGAATTGGTTTATTTGGACAATTTAAATAATTAATTTGTTTAAAGAACATTCAGTACAAGGTTATATATATATATATATATATATATGTAAATATTATAACAATAAACGTAAAAAATAATCCAAGGTATAATAATAGTAAACATATATAAAATTAGTTATATATATATATATATATATATATATGTGTGTGTGTGTGTGTGGAGCTAGCTCATAACTTAACGACTTGAACTATATCCATTTCAAGTTCTGCTCATTTAGTTCATTAACCAAGTTTGTAGAGCTAATTAACAAGTCAAATTTTGAACGAATACCGAGTTGGTTCGGTTTATTGTCAGCTACATGGAGAGTTGGTGATTTCTTTTTGCCTTAAATTTAACAGCGTTCAACACACAAATGTTGTTGAATCAACATTGTTAAATGTTAATTCTAGTGTAGTGAACAATGAAATGACCATATTTATTGGTATGGTTTTGTTAAATTAAATTAGTTTGAGTGGTCTATTGAGAACAATTTACACCCTTGTGACAAGAGAGAGAGAAAAATTTATTGGTTTTTTAACATAATTAATTCATTTTTTTTCAAACCGGTAAAAAACTAAAACACATTTTGTGCCACAACCTATGTTCTCCTCCCACTATTATAACCTCCTGACACAATCCAAATGATTCTCTCTACTTTTTTCATACAATAAATGTATGCAATTCATTTTAATGAGAATAAATTAAATAGTCCTTCAAACGTTTATAAGTTCCTAAGGATATTTTTTTAAATGGAAAAGGAATTGAAAATAATATTTTAACCTTCCATGATTGTTAGTTTTATACATATTTTATATTCCTTAAATAATACACATTGCATTTGTTAACACAACCCAAACAATTTTTCCAAGAGTAGACATATCAAAATGGTCATTTTGGCCCGCCAAATCTTGAAAATTCGAAGAACTTGAGTATTATATTAAGTAATTTTTATTTAATCAAATTATTTTAGCTAAGATTGGTCGTGCTATATTAAAACTGGGTTCAGACCGAATTTATCTGGATGGGTGAGTGCTACGCTTTTCATATCTTTTGAGTTTGTTTTGGACCTTAGACTTGGTAATAAACCAAATCGTTTTACAACATAATGGTACAATGAATTTATAATGAAAAAATATAATAAATATTGGTGTTAAGAACTTTGAAGAAAAAATAGCATAAATTTTATAACATAAATATTTATAAATTGCAATGATGTTATAAAGTGAAACATTATATTATTCGTCCTATTTTTTATAATGTCCTTTTAATCACACTGGAAAAGTAGTATTAAATCAAAAGGGAAGAAATGTTAAAACATATAAGACTTCACTTTTCCTATCTTATTTTCACTATGTACTTAATTAGATTTAACTTTTACAACAAAAACTTAATAAAGAACAATAACTTTTAAAACAAAACTAGAAAACAACATAATTATTTACCATAAAGAACCTCACATAACCAAATCCAACTTGTATGAGTTCACAATGAGAGTATTGAGAATGAGCATAATATTGATTTTCGTACAGAAAGTAAAAAATGATGATCATAAATTGTGATGATGATTATATTATGAGATATAGACTTGCTCGTGAACTTGAGTCTATACTACCATTACTATTCACTCACATGACATTATTTTTTATAGTTTCCAACAATTTATATATTAAAGTGGAGTCACAAATTATATTTTGTTAGGAAGTGGAAGTCTAGTAAAAATGATTGATTTAATAAATGACTTAGATTAAAAATCATATATGTGAACTTGACATCATGTCCTAACTCAAATATAGGATATTAGATTTATGAGTTTGATTGAATTAGGCATAACAAATGTATTAGAAAAAATTGTGTGTTAACATAAAATTATATATATATCTTTAAAACAGATTAAATAGGTTAAATTTAAATAAATACTTTTTAATATTACATGGGTTTCTTAGCCGCCACAATCCAAAATTTGCTTAGTGCGAGTTTGAGCTACAATTTAATATACATAAATTATACTCCAACAATGTACCCAAAAACATTATACCCTAACTAATTTTTTCAGATCCGGTTTAGCCCAAAATTTATGCGGACTAAAACATATTCATCAGTGCAGTCCTTTTTGAGATGTCTATCCTAAACCAAATGTTAAAGTTTCCATTAAAAGAATGGACATTCATTAATACATTCCTATAATTATTTAATATAGCAATAAATGTTATAGTATTAATTTATTTATTTCATATCCTTAAACAATGACACACCCATGAACACATTCTTATAATTATTTAATTACAAAATTTTGCACCTATAGGAACAAGGTAGACCAGTAGTCAATAAGACTTTAACATATCAAACTTACACAATAAGATATCAGGAATGAGAAAGTAACCCTCTTTACTGAAATATATTCACATCTCTCTCTCATTTCAATTCTAATTTTCAAACATAACAAAGATAATGAAAAACCTTTTTTTTCCTCCTTCAAAAGCTGAAATGATAGATGTTGAAACCTTTCATATCACACCATTCTCTCCCAAAGGTAAACACAAATCCATTGCCATTCTCATTCATCTCTTCGACTCTGACAATGATCAAAATGACGACGTCACAATCCTCACTTCCAAGCCCCCAAACACTCCTTTTGGGTAACATAAAAGGATCTTCGAAATTGGAGAATCTTCGAATTCCAGTAATTATAATACTATCACTCCTTTCATAAGTCATATTTTTACTGAAACCAAAACCATAAACGATGCATTTCGTATCCATTATTGCTCTCACTCTTACGCCATTGTTTGTGTAGTAATGTATGTGGAATCTAAGCTTCAAGAGAATGTTGTTAAAATTCGTTGCCCTCAATTTGAATGTGATTTTGGGCTATTGGAGCTTGAAAGTTGCCGTGGAATTCTTCCTAAGGAAGTGTTTGATCATTGGGAGATGCTTTGTGTGAGGCTATGATTCTAGAGAATGAGAAATTCTACTGTCCTTATAAGGATTGCTCTCGCTTATGGTTAACGACGGTGGAGAGTTGGTGAAGGAATCTGAGTGCTTTAATTGTAGGACATTGTTATGTGTGCATAGTAAGGTTTCGTGGCATTATGGGATTGAGTGTGATGATTTTCAGAAACTGAATAACGATGAGAGATATCATGTTTAAGCAGCTTGTGAATAATAACAAGTGGATGAGATGTTCAAAGTGCATGATTTTTGTAGCAAAATCTCATGGATGCATGTACTTGAAATGTAGGTTAGCTTTTTTTTAATATTATTCAAAATTGATTTACTATATTGGAGGATGAAATTATAGCTATATGGGTCACAATTACTTGTAGTTTTAAAATTTTATGAGGTTATAAATTTCGGCTCATGTCAAACACCTATTTGTTAGGATTTTGGAAGTCATTGAATCCGTATCATGGTCATAATTGTAGTTGCATCAATCACATTTACCTTGACTAATCTAAAGCATCAAGATTTTATGAGTTTTTGAGGTTTTAAATTTGCATCCATGACCATTATAGACGTCAATATGTTTGGGTTTTGAAAGCCGTCGAATTCGTATCGTGACCGCAATTATAGTTGCTTGAGTCATCATTTGCCTTCGTCCAAAACGTCAAGGCTTTGAGATTTTCTGAAAACTTGACCATATCCGCTATTTAAAACCTTGTTGATTCCCTTCATTTGACTCTAGTTAATAGAAAGATAAGCATTGGCAAAGATTTACCTTTTAAATAGGTTTCTAGTTAGCATATGAATTGTTTCAGAGGTTTACACAATAGGTCTACAACAATTTCTAGAAGATACCTACAGTGGCAGATAAATCAAACTCTACCCTCTTCTCTTATTTTACAATAGATCATATTGGTGTCTATAACTCTTCCAGCTCTTGGATTTGACTATCCATCGTGCATTTTTATCCAAATCATTATTTTAATTTGTCTCATATTGTTATATCCCTGATCATTTTGGATTGGAGTATCATCGCATCCATTGCAATCTAGACTTTGAATGTAGCATTGTGCCTTGTACTTTGAGAGTATCAGTTTTGAAGGAATCATAAAAGATGCCCAAGTTTGTCAAGTTTTACATGGTTGTCCAATTTAATCAAATACATCTTTTAAGTAGTTTCTAATAACATAGATTCAGGGTTTAAAATTTTCTTTAAAAACATTTGAACTGGATTGTTTTAGGTTTCACAATTTTTAGCTTCATATTAATCCCCAACATCTTCCTGGTTAGTGTTTAAGAAGATTGTTTTTCAGCAAAAGATGCAATAACACCCCACATATATTAATGGAAAGGCTTCGATTACTTGGATATAAATTAGTTGCTCATTTCTTTTTTATAATTAAAAAAATCCATTTTACTGTTGCTCCTTGCATTTAATAGAATAATTGTTTTCTCTAATAAGCAATCATTTCATCACACTTAAAACCTCGTTCAGTGTTGACAATAATCAAATTTTACAGAATTTTCTAAAGCATGACATTCCTACGTATGATTCAAGTCTAATTACTCAGATGTTATGAGAGCAATGAGTAATTAGTGGATTCATTTCAATGTTGCACTTAACTTTGTAATAAGAAAACATATATAAAGTAACTTTTATTGTGGATTGCAGGTGTGGACATGCCTTCTGTTACAACTGTGGAGCTGTTTCCAAAAATAATTTCCATTATTGCTACAACTGTAAACGCTGAAAAATCTTGAACAATGATAGAAGGGGTTTAAATCTATGATCTTTAGTATATGTTTACATATTTCTTATTATTTACATATTAAAACAACTCAGCTATTATGTGTGCATGGAACCAGAATCTGCTAGAGAGGGAAGTTCTATGTTTTATTCTTACTTTTAAAAGTAAAAGTGTCATCTTCCATTATAAATAAGTACATAAGTGTTTTATTTACATATGTTTTATATACTAAAGGCCTAACTTTTTCCAGCACATTAGATCTAAAAAATGCCAAAACTACCATGAGCACTGCCCCATCATGTTGAATAAGGATCCTCACCAATGATAGAGAGACAAGTGTTTGTTTCTCCTCATACTTTCAATGGCAAAAATGTGATTTCCTGATAAATAAAATAATAAAAGTATTATTACATGTCATTTTTTATTTGTTATTGTGTGTCACTTGCTTCTCTAGTAATGGAGAGAATCCTTACTTAGTAGAGGGTTTCTGCAAGAATGGTCCAAGGTGTTATCCAATAGTAATGACAACATTGAAATATCTTAGTTACAATTGAGGTTAGAGTGTTAGCGAATGGTGATGGCAAACATACCCAGTAGTCTGCACCTACAAAATATTTTCAAATGAAAAGCCAATATACGCATGTCCATTTGTGATTTTAGTTCAGAAACCAAAAATTGGTGTAGACAAGTCCGATCGTGATTTTTTGACAAATTTCCTTGCTCTACCCGTTTTACAGGCTTGACAAAAATGTTGAAATGAGAAAACAAAAAATACCCTATCATTACTTCTATTATTACTTAGTTTCAGTTGGTTAACAACCAATATTGTTTCTTCTATTATTAATTCCCCTTCCACCAATTAATAAGTAACAATGGTAGTTTATTCTTTGAAACCTCAACTCAGTTCCACTTGGTAAGGATTTGCTCAACTCAAAACTTGACTTGAGTTCAATATGAGTTATTTTTTTACTTTGAGTTCGGCTCAGTTAAAGTTCTCGAACTATTCAGCTTAGCTTGAATTGGTTCATTTGGACAACTCAAATAATTAATTCATTTAAAGAACATTCACCACAAGGTTATATATATATGTAAATATTACAATAATAAACATAAAAAATAATGCAACCTATAATAACAGTAAACATAAAAAATTAGTTTATATATATATATGGATCTAGCTCATGAACCTAACGAGTCGAATTGAAGAGATCTCAAGTTCGGCTCATTTGGTTCATTAACCAAGTTTGTCGAGCAAAATAATGAGTCGAGTTTCAAAAGAATACCGAGTTGGTTCTGTTTATTGTCAGTTCTTCCTAGAGCTATTAATTCATTTTCGACTTATATTTAATAGCGTTCAACACACTATAAATATTGAATGAACGTTGTTAAATGTTAATTTTGGCATAGTAAACAAGGAAATGACCATATTTATTAGTATGATTTTTTTAAATTAAATTAGTTACAAGAGAGAAAAATATGTACTTATTAGTTTTTGACTTAATTAATTAAAAAATAAATTTCAAACGAGTAAAAAACTAAAACAAATTTTGTGCCACAACATATGTGCTTCTTCCACTATTATAACCTCTTGAAACAATCCAATTAATTCTCAATACGTTTTTCATACAATTAATGTATGCAATTAATTTTAATGTGCATAAATTAAATAGTCCTTCAAACATTAATTAGTTCCGAAGGATATTGTTTAAAATGGAAAAAAGAAACTTTATCTTAGAAAATAATATTAAACCTTCCAAGATTGTTAGTATTTTTACATATTTTATATTCCTTAAATAATACACTTTGGATTTGTTAACACAACCCAAACAACTTTTCCAAGAGTAGACATATCAAAATGGTCGTCTTGCCCATCAAATCCCGAAAATTGGAATGAGTTGAGTATCATATATTCATTAATTCTTATTCAATCAAAATTTTTTAGCCGAGATTGGTAGTGCTATATTAAAACTAGGTTTCAGGCCAAATTTATCCGGGTGGGTCAGTGCTACCATTTTTATTTCTTTTTAGTTTTTATGGACCTTTCACTTGATAATAAACCTTAGATGAAAATCATTTTACAACACAATGGTACTATGAATTTATAATGAAAAATAGATAATAAATATAGGTATTATGAACTTTGAACAAAAAATAAAGTAATTTTAATAACATAAATATTTTTAAATTACAATAATACTATATAGTGAACGTCCTATTTTTCATAATGCCCTTTAAATCACTCTACAAAAAAGTATTAAATCAAATTGGAAGAAATGTTAAACCATGTACACTTTACTTTTTTTTCTTTATTGGAGTGTGTACTTAATTAGATTTAACTTTTACAACAAAAACTTAATAAAAATATTAATTTTTACAACAAAACTGAAAGATAACATAATTGTTTACCATAGAGAACCACGCACAACCAAATTCAACTTATATTAGTTCATAATATACTTAAGATATCGACAATGAACATAATATTGATTTTCGTACAGAAAGTAAAAAAATGATGATCATATATATTATGATGATGGTTATATTATGAGATATAAAGTTCGTTGTGAACATGAGTTATACTCCCATTACTATACACTAATATGACATTATTTTTTATAGTTTCCGACGATTTATATATTAGAGTGAACATACTTGATATCATTTATGAGTTTGATTGAATTAGGCATAAATAAATGTTTTAGAAAAAAGTTATATGCTATTATGAAATTATATATATTAAAAATAAATTAAATAGGTTACAAAATTTAAATAAATATTTTTTAATATTATATGAGTTGTTTGGCCACCACAACTCACAATCCACTTCAAACGATTTTGAGCTTGAATTTGATATACCTAAATTGTATCATGACTTTTTAGTATGATCCAATGTAGCGTAATATTTATTAGGGCTAACTCATATCCATCCATACATTCCAATTTGAAACGTCTATACTAAAAAATATATTAAAGTTTTCATTAAAAGAATGTGCATCCATTAATACATTCCTATAATTAATTAATATGGAAATAAATTATTATATTAATTTATTTATTTGATATCCTTAAACAATGACATATCCATTAACACTTTCCTATAATTAATTAATTACAAAATTTTGCACCTAATAAGTGGCAAACATATCTAAATTTCATACATTTTTATGGGAATAATCTTTTTTGTATAAAATATCACAATCTTGTCTATTTGTTTTTGTATTTCTTTTTTATGTGTTTTGTAGGATTTATAAAGAAGAAGAAAAGAGAAAAAAGACTCATGGTCAAAGAGAAAAAAAAGAAGTCAAAATCAAAGTGCTCAAGCAGGCAGCTAAGCGTGGACCACGCCACGCTAAGCTGACTTGGACACCAGCCTGACCTGGACACCAGCTTGACCTTGACACCAGCCTGACCTGGACCAAGCTGCTCAAGCAAGCAGCTGAGCGGACCTGCTTGGCCGCTCAGCCTAGCACTAGACTAAAACTGACACGGTCAGAACTCGAGATTGACACGGTCAGACACAAGCTTGGCACACGTCCAAGCTGCTCAATCAGTAACTCAGCGATGCAACCAAGCAGCTCAGCGGTGAACCAGACTCATGCCTAAGTCAGCAAGCACTAGGCCACGCCCCAGTCAGCAAGCACTAGGCCACGTCCTAGTCAGCACGGCCAAAGCTGATGAACAAGCAGCTTAGCGGTGCTACAAGTGTGTTAAGCGGTGCTACAAGTGTGCTAACCAGTATGCACCCAGACTTGACTTAGCCATCAAGCAAACCATGAAGTCACCAATGACATCACTTCAAGTAGTCCACAATAGGCTTTTCAGAGTAGCTCACCATAGCTGGTCCCATAGCTCACAACTAGCTTTGGTGAGTCAAGCTTAAGGAGGTGACAAAGCTGCTTGATCAAGTGACCAAACCCATGCTGAAGGGTTTGGTTAGCTGCTGAGGAGTGCTAACAAGCAGCTCAACGACTCCACGGAAACTTCTATAAATAGAGGCACAATTCATTCGAACCAATATCATATATCAAACATATCATTCACCATCTTGCCTAGAAACTCTTCCCTGAAGTTCTCTCGTCTTGTTCTTAGTTCATAGGAACTTTATTTAAGTAAGTTTTGTAATTTACTTATAATTAGAGAGGAGAAAGGAGAAGGCAAATGAGATGCAAAAATCAATTTTGTAATCTCATTTGGAACTCAAAAGCATCCAATATTTGGATGGATGACTCATACTCCTAACAATTTCTTGTGAATATGGTTATGTATTTCTACTTCTTCTTTTATTCTAAAGTTTGAATTTTAATCATTCAAGTTGGTGCTTTGGTTAATTTTATTTGTTTTAGAAATTCTTAATGCTCTTTTTAGATTGATCACCTAAAAACTGATTTCAAGTTATAAAAATTACTTGTCTCAAACACTTAACAAATAAACTAAGAAGTAGTTGTACTACTTAGTTTAATTGCCAAG
>NW_017726624.1:0-45422 GCF_001865875.1 Lupinus angustifolius | reverse complement strand
AGTGAATATAAGTGATCATCATTCTACCATTTTAGGACATACACTAAAAGGAGGATTTTAGAACTTGGTGTTTGGAGTTAATCAAAGTAAAACATAAGAACTTGTCTCAGTAGTTCAAATTGATAAGAATTTGAGAAATATTTTCCTTATTCAAAATGATTTGTATCCTCATGAAATTTTTAATATTTAGTTTATGTTTTTTGTTAATTGTTTATATCAAAATAAATAAATAAAACCCATAGATTGATCACCTAAAAATTGATTTCAAGTCATAAAATTACTTGTCTCAAACACTGAACAAATAAACTACTTAGTTTATTTGCCAAGTTAAGCATATTTTTCTTATGATCTTATATTCATTACTACTTCAATATTAGTAAAGTGGTATCAAGAAATTTATTTGTTGAAAACACATTTTCATATACAAAAGTGATGAAGCTAACTTACTAAGTTTTATTTATTGTTATTTACATTCCACCATTTATTTAATCTTTAATACCAACCTTCCTTTAGGAAGAAGTTTGGTTTGTTAATAAAAGGAACCCAAAAGGGAGTAAAGAAATAAAGTTCACTTAAATTTATTATTCTTTTGTTATTTATTTATTTATTTTATTCTAACAACTTTCATGACTTTTGTACATTAGAATATCATTAAACTGGTATTAAAGTTTATTCCACAAAACCGAGATGGTATTCAAAGGTACTTAATAATTATGTAATAGGGGATTGCTTCGATACCATTGTACCGGCGTTGGAATTTATTCTAACAAAGCCGAGATGAGGCAAAGAAGGAATAATTTATTCACATGATTATTAAAAGTAAGTTGTAACTGGAATATTCTTGAAACCATTATACCAGTGTTGGAATTTATTTCAAAAAATCAGAGATGGCGAACAAAGAATAAAACCGAGTTCACTTACTTAATCAAATAAAAATAAAACACACTGAATTGAGGGAATTTCCGCTTTCAAAAAATTGGGACTACTTCCAGGACGATTTGTTGAGAGGGGAAAGCCAAATCTTCCCCCAAAATAAACCTTTCAACAACACCTATGGAAACATGGTGGCCCAGTAGTCAACAAGACTTTAACAAATCAAACTTACACAAAAAGATACCAACAATGAGAAAGTGACCCTCTTTACTGAAATATATTCACATTTATCTTTCATTTCAATTCCAATTTTCAAACATAACAAAGATAATTAAAAACCTTTCTTTTACTCCTTCAACAGCTGAACTGATAGATGTTGAAACCTTTCATATCACAACATTCTCTCTCAAAGGTAAACACAAATCCACCGCCATTCTCATTGATCTCTCCAACTCCGACGATGATCAAAACAACAACGTCACAATCCTCATTTCCAAGCTCCTAAACACTCATTTCGGGAAGCATTATTGATATACCTACTGAGTTGGTTCAGTTCATTGTCGGTCCTATCGAGCGCTATTTATTTCCTTATGCCTTACATTTGATAGCGTTCAACATATATATGTTGTTGAGTGAGCGTTCTTAAATGCAAATTCTAACATAGTGAACAATGAAATGACTGCATTTTTTGGTATGGCTTTCTTGAATTACATTAGTTTGGCTGGTTAATTCTGAACCATTTACACCGTAGTGACAAGAGAGAAAAATATTTATTTAATATGTTGTTGACTTAATTAATTCATTATTTTATGTTTCAAATCAATAAAAAAACTAACACAAATTTTTTCAACAAGATATGTTCTCCTCCCACTATTATAACCTCATGCAACAATGCAATTAATTCCCACTACTTTTTTCATACAATAAATATATGCAATTAATTCTAATGAGCATAAATTAAATAATTCTTCCCGATAAATTTGTGCCTAAGGATATTGTTTAAAATGGAAAAATAAATTTTCCCTTAAAAGAATGTGCATCCATTAATATATTCCTATAATTAATTAATATAGCAATAAAAGATATAATATTAATTTATCTATTTCATATGCTAAAACAAATCATAGGGCAAAATTGAATTACAATTTAATATAAATAAATTATACCATAACTTTTTATTCTCATCTAGTTTAACCCGAACTTTATGTGGGCTAACTCATATCCGTCAATGCAGTCCTTTTTGTGATGTCTATCCTACAACAAATGTTAAAGTTTTCATTAAAAGAATGTGCATCTATTAATACATTCTTATAATTAATTAATATAGCAATAAATGTTAAAATTAATTAATTAGTTACAAAATTTGGCACCTATGGAAACAAGGTGGAACAATAGTTTATAAGACTTTAACAAATCAAACTTACACATTAAAATGCCAAGATTGAGAAAGTGACCCTCTTTACTAAAATATATTCACATCTATCTCTCATTTCAATTGCAATTTTCAAACGTAACAGAGATAATGAAAAACCTTTATTTTCCTCCTTCAACAGTTGAAGTGATAGATTTTGAAACCTTTCATATCACACCATTCTCTCTCGAAGGTAAACACAAATCCACCGCCATTCTCATTGATCTCTTCGACTCTGATGATGATTAAAACGATGATGTCACAATCCTCACTAAGAAGCCCCCAAACACTTCATTTTGGGAAATGTAAAAGGATCTTTGAAATTGGAGAATCTTCTATTGCCAATAATAATACGACGAGTCAAATAGGAGAATCTTCTAATCTCCTTTCTTATGTCAAATTGGCACTAAAACCAAAATTCTAAACGATGAGTTTCGTGTCTGTAATTGTTCTTACTCTTACTCAAATAGTAATGTACGTTGAATCCAAGTTGCAAGAGAATAGTGTTAAAATTCGGTGCCCTTAACATGAATGTGAAGTTGGCTATTGGAGCTTCAACGTTGTCGTGGAATTCTTCCTAAAGAAGTGTTTGATCGTTGGGGTGATGCTTTGTGTGAGTCTATGATTCTTGAAAATGAGAAATTATATTGTCCTTATAAGGATTTCTTTGTGCTTATGGTTAATAATGGTGGAGAGTTGGTGAAGGAATCTCAGTGCCCTAATTGTAGGAGATTGTTCTATGCATAGTGTCGGGTTTTTTGGCATGATAGGAATGAGTGTGATGAGTTTTAGAAACTGAATAAGGATGAGAGAGAAAAGGAAGATATCATGTTGATGCAGCTTGCAAATAATAACATGTGGATGAGATGTCCAAAGTGCAGGATCTTTGTTGAGAAATCTCATGGATGCATGTACTTGAAATGCAGGTTAGCTTTTTTTAATAATATTCAAAAGTGATATCCTATATAGTAGGCGGAAATTATAGTTGTATGGTTCACAATTACTTATTGAGGTTATAAATTGGGACCCATGTCTGTCATTGTAGACACCTACGTTAGGATTTTAATTGTAGGAGATTGGAAGTCACTGAATCCGTATCGTGGTCATAGTTGTAGTTGCGTAATTCATATTTACCTTTAATTGTCTAAAGCATTAAGGTTTTGTGAGTATCCGATGTTTTAAATTTGGATCCATGACCATTATAGACATCAATATGTTCGGGTTTTGAAAGTCATCAAATTCGTATCGTGATCACAATTGTAGTTGCTTGAGCTATCACTTGACCTTGTCCAAAACATCAAGGCTTTGAGCTTTTTTGAAAATATGACCATATCCGCTATTTAAAACCTTGTTGATTCCCATCGTTTGTGTCTAGTTAATAGAAAGATAAGCATTGGGAGAGCTTTACCTTTTAAATAGGTTTCTAGTTAGCATATGGATTGTTTCAGAGGTATACACAATAGGTCAGCAACAATTTCTAGAAGATACCTACAATGGCAGAAGAATCAAATTCTACCCTCTTTTCATATTTTACAATAGATCATATTGGTGTCCATAACTCTTCCAACTCTTCGATTTGACAATACATCGTGCATTTTTTATGCAAATCATGACTTTAATTTGTCTCAAATTATCATATCCCTGATCATTTTGATTTGGAGTATCATTGCATCCATTGCAATCCAGACATCGAATGTTGCATTGTGCCTTGTGTTTTGAGAGTATCCGTTTTGAAGGAATCCTAAAGGATGACCAAGTTTGTCAAGTTTTTATATGGTTGTCGAATTTATTTCAAGACATCTTTGAAGTAGTTTCTGAAAACATAGATTCAGGGCTAAGAATTGTTTAAAAACATTTGATCTGGTTTGTTTTTGGTTTCACAATTTTTAGCTTCATAGTAATCCCCCAACATCTTTCTGATTAGTGGTTAGCATGATAAATTAGTTGCTCATTCCTTGCATCTAATAGAATAATTGTTTTCTCTGATAAGCAATCATTTCATCACACTTATATTATAACCTTGTTGAGTGGTCATACTTCCTTCATCGTAATCACATTATAGAAAATTTTGTAAAGCATGAGATTCCTACATATGATTCAAGTCTAATTACCCAGATGTTGGATTCATGTCGATGTTGCAATTAACTTTGTAATAAGAAAACATGTATGAAGTAACTCTATTGTTGATTGTATGTGTGGACAGGCCTTTTGTTACAAATGTGGAGCTCTTTCCAAAGATAATTTTCATTTTTGCTACAACTGTAAACGTTTAAACATATGACGTTCAGTGTCTGTTTAGATGTTTAATATTATTTACATATTTTAAACAACTCACCTATTATGTACATATGATGCCTATAACATTGGTTGAAATGTGAATCAGATTTATGAAATACTTTATGGAAAATGGCAGGAAAAGATGTGCTTTTCTTGCGTTTAGAAATTGGGGCTGAAGATGAAGAAACCTAATGCATGTTTGACGTTCCAGTAACACAGGAGCCGGTGATTTATAGCCGTAAATAAATTGAAGGTGCAAATTTTTAAATTATTTTTAAATAAAAAATCTAAATCATGAAATCATTCTCGACCTCACATTGTAGTATTGGGATGTTTAGTATTGAAGAGGATCCAAGATTAACGTTATCATGTTTTTAGCTCTATTTTTTATCATTTCAACACAACATTTTAAGCAAAATGTTATCTGAAATTATTATTTATTCGTTTTCAAATTAGTAGAGAATACATATCACCACAACCACCAAATACTCTTTTTTTTATAGGCAAAAGAAAAATTTTATTCGAAACAATAAGATTTACAAGAGAGAAAGAAGAAAAAAGTGAACAAAAATAGTTACAATGCAATATTTAGACAAACTCGGGGGTTAGCAATCCAGTCGGAATAGAGAATTGAGATTTTTTCTCCTGGCCGTTGATCCAAAGCCAAGATTTCACCGTTGCTAATTCTATAATTTGTTGAAGAGATAGCTTAATTGAACCATTACTAAACAACAGCATGACTATCAAAATCATTCTCATTACTGTCCACCATCATGACCATGTCATTGACTATAACATCCATCTCAATTGCCCCAACACCATCACCTCCACCAGTGCCCAATTTGCCATTAACACACATTGGCATTGCCACTAAAGATGACCGTATAGGAGGTGGGCAGCATGTGTGGTGTGCGGTACTCATAATTAATGAAGGTCAAAAATATTTTTTAACTATATGAGTACTTTTTTCTCCATGGGACAAGTTTTCTATTATTATTTTAATCTTTTCTAATTTTTTCTGCGATTAATTATTATTAGTTTATGTAAAAATTCATTACATATTTTCTTGGTTGTAATAATCATTGTTTTATATTATCATATTGTTGAATAGAGTAAAATTGTATATCTTCCCCACACAAAAAATGCAGGCAAGTGTTAACCGACAAATTGGTATAGAAATAATCAAATGGTATCACAAACAAGTATAGAAAAATAATGTCCAATCCACAAGGACTTGGTGGATGTTAACCTCTCAACTAACAGTTGTTATTCTAAACTACTTTCAAAAGGGTTTTGGATGGACGATTACACTAAAATTAAAAAACGACTTATAATACTTTGATAAAAGATGTTGGGCTCGAATTTCCTACTCATTATCAGTAAACACAAAAATCAACAAAACTAATGCACTTACAAATAATTCTTCTACACAAATGATCTCAAAAGTACTAAAAGCTAATGTCTTAATCAATTTAGTAGCTTATGCAATAAATCTTTATTTGTAGTAACTTTACACACAAGATGAAAAATTATAACTCACAAAATCATACATCTATGTCTAGTAATCTATGCATGTGAAATTGAGTAAAAATGCAACACCTCAATTATATTAACCGCCAATATCTTTGTAATGTTAATACCTCATCAAAATAGCTCTATGTCTAACAACTAAATTAACATGATGAAGATATATTAACCGTTAAATATACATCTATGTCTAGTAGTCTATATTAAGAACTTTGAGAGTTATTAAGTTATTGAATTAACTCTATGTCTAGCAACTAACTCAAGAAAATGCATAAAGTCACAAATTTTATATAAATCTATGTCTGACAATTATACAATTGATGAGTTGAATAAATGTCTGAATTATAAGAAAGATTTCTCCAAGAATTTCTTTCACAATCCATGCAATAAGTTGATCAAACTCAAAGTAAGCATTAAGCACATACACAAGTCAAAAGAATCAAATCATCAAGAATTAATATGGAACCAAATCAATATGCATACATCAAGGTCATATTACAGTCAACCTCAACTCAAAAGAATCAAATCATCACGAGTTAATATAGAACCGAATCGATGTACATACATCAAGCTCATATTATATTCAATCCAAACAATATAGAACTTAGCTACTTACGGTAACTAAACGCAAGTAAAAGTGAGAAGAAATAGAACTCATGGATGATGAATTACCACTCCAATGAATATGAACTAGCTCCTCTTACAAAACATGTTTTCCTTCCTACTCTTTTGTTCTACCTAGCAAGACATTTCTCTCCGTCATAGTGGCTATTATTATGGATGTTATGAAAACTAGGAAGAATTGTGTTATAGCACACCACCTCTTTTCACCTCACAACCTGTAGCAGCACTAAAAGTGACCATTATCCTTGTGTTATTCATGTTTATGTTTGTATTGTGTGATAATCTCTAATGCCTTTATGCTTATATGTTCCTCTATAATGCTTTTTTTTCCTAAAAAACAGGAAATCCTGTTATTTTGATGATCATGATATTTTAGTTGTTTTGAATGACATTTTTTTCCCTTTTGGAGACAAACTATATTTGAGTGTATTAATTTTTATTTTATAATCTTTTATCAAATCAAGTAATTTTTTGAAACATGTATTTAAGTTATATATAGTTGATCCTAATCAAGGATAAATTAAAGGGTTAAAGTTGTGATTAACATTTGATAGTCAATATAAAATTTTCTTGAATCTCCATCATATAGATTGACTACTGTGATAATGTTAATGCTATATTATTGTCCACAAGCAACATGCTTTATTACTCGAATAAAATATCAAAAGAGCAAGGATCCTGCAACGCCACATAGTTATATTAAAAAAATGAGCTTGAGTTCCCACATTTGTGTGAACATGTGTTGGTAAAGAAGATAGTCCACTAACTTAGGATACAAACCAAAACATAGAATACAACCTCTGTTTCAGGTAAATGAGTAAATCAATGAGAATTGAAGAAAGAATGATTACAACGATGCTCAATTTTATGTGTCAAGGAGAAAGTAAATGGCTTGGGTTAAATGCAATAGAATTAAATGCTTTAGATTTTAAGGTTTGATACGGTAAGATAAAATCAAGAAATGTGATGCATATAGTGGTAGATATAGAATGGAAGAATCATGTAATGAAGGTAAAAAAGAATAGGATATAGGATCATAACCTCAAAATTTCTAGCAAAGAAAGATATATTTAATGTGATTACTACTTATACACCTCATGCAAGGATAAATGGACATCCCAAATGAGTATTTGGAAGGCATTGTCTATGGAATACCTTTAGAAACAAAACTTTCCAAGTAGAGGATCTTAATCGGCATGTACAGAAGACACTAGAGGATTTGAAGGTATGTGTGGGATATATGTCATAGGGAAAGAAAATATGGAAGGGAAGGCAATTCTACACCTCAAATTTTATATTTAAAAAATCCATCATGTATTTTAAGAAGCTGCAGGATCATTTGATGTGAAAGTTATTTTCCAAAATATATGAATTCACATAACGAGTATGCACATATTATGATTTCGCATTATATGAAACAAGATGATAGTTGGTCCAGTGGTTCTATCTCTTAGCATTGAACTTCAGGTTTCAAGTTTGATCCTTTCTTTGGTTGGAACTATTGTTCATATTTTATTATAACTGCTTATAAAAATGAAAAGCTGCATCTGGTGGGATTCAAACACAGAACACAACGGTTGCCAACCAGCGAATCCATTGCGTTAAATTGAATCATTATAGTACATAACAATTAGGATGAACTAGTGCATAATCACAAAGGTGTTTCTCTTCACCAAGTGATATCAATTTCTCTATAAATAGAGACACTTGAAGGTAGAATCAAGAACACAAAATTTTCATCTCTAAGAACTAATACTTCATTTCTCTAATGCATGAGAGAAGTGTAGGAAACATAAATTTGTAAATTATTATTGAAAGATAAGTTTGTTGTGTTTGTGCAAAATATATCCAGGTTTTCCAAAGTATCCTGAAGGGGATTTGTTGTTCATCCCATTTGCATCCAATATACTTAAATTGGTGGGGGTGAATTGAACCTAAAGGTTAGTGTGGTAACACACGCTTTGGAGGTTTCTTCGTGCATATCCATAATTCAACACTTTGATAAGTGCCAAAAATGCCTAAAATTCTTATACTTTTTATGGCAGTTATCCTTGGAAAAATTGAGAAAACCAACTTAATTTAACAGTTTTTGGATAAAATATCACAATCTTGTATATATGCTTTGTGTATTTCGGTTTTGTTATATTTTGTAGGATTTAGGTGGAAAAGAGAAGAATTAATCAAATACAAACAAAGTACTTAAAATAGGCCAAAATGACCCATAAATGACATGCTTAAGCTTGACGTGGCTAGCTATGTGCTTAGCCTTAAGCATGAATCAACAAGACTTGGCCTATGTGGAAAAATGTGGAGTCAACTTGAACATGTTGACTAAGTAGCTTAGCTTGGATCAATCCCACACCTAGCTGACCTGGACCCAACTTGGCACGGTCAGAACACAAGCCAATCTGCTCAAGCAGACAGCTTAGTGGAGCACCTGGACCTCCCAGCATGGAACCACACATCTTAGTTGACTTAGCCACCACGAAACCGTGACATCATGCATGACCTCACTCCAAGTAGCTTCCATAGGCTTTTCAGAGGTAGCTCACAATAACTAGGCCAATAGCTCACAACTAGCTTGGGTGAGTCAGCCCCAAGCAGGTAACTAAGTTGCTTGGCCATGACCAAACCCATGCTGGCATAGCATAAAGAGTAAAGAAAGTCATGAAATAGTACAGGCCATAAAGTCAAATAAAAGACAAATAGCAAAATACGAATCAGTTCTGAAAGCAACAACGATAACTAAATCCAGAAGGTGCCACAAGATAAAAATAAACCTAAGGATAGGATAACCTAGGTCTAAGGTCAGCTAAACTAAGGTTGAGGCGGAGGATAGACAGGCTGATCATCAGGCACAGCAGTGTTCTGATTTCCCTGGATAAGCATAGACAGCTTCTGAAATTCTGAGCAGAACATGGCATTCTGAGCCTCAGCGGTAGACTGAATCATAGTCCTCAGCTCCTGAATTTTGTTATCGGTGTAGGCATTCTGACGTTCCTCGTATTGCTCCATACCTGCAAAATAAGAGTCCTTCAGCCCTTGGAAGTGCAGATCCATGCGGTTGTTAAGTCGTTGTTCCATGGCTTCCATCTGAGCTAAACCAAACACAGAGCTCTGAGGTGCTGTTCCAGACGACTCCCCCTGATTAGTTGCATTCTGATTACCCAAATCCTCCTGATGCTCATTATCCGACAAGTCCAGATCAAAGGTGGTATAGTCCTCCTGATACTGCCATGTAGTACCATACTTGTAAATTCCCATCTTATGAATGAGACTCTCACCCACCAAGTGATCTTTATCAGTGTACTCAGTAATGATGGTATCAGAAATGTCAATGCGCAAATAATCAACAATGCGGGATATGAAAATGCTATACGGGAGCAGCTTGGACTGAGACAATGAAACGCTGTTCATGATTTTCAGAATCTCCTCAGGCCAATTGATCATCACGTTATTCTTTACAGCGTACATGAAACGCAAATCATTCACAGTAGGCTGTGCATGATTAGTGTTCCGCTGCACTAATATGTAAGCAATAACATAATGCAATAACCTGTTCTCAACAGAAAGTGACCCTGCCTTGGTCAGTTGACCCTGAATATACAGATGAGGGCCCCGAAGGAATGACTTATACACATCAACGGGATCAAAATTGTCCTTGACCCAAGAACAGTCCCCTATTCCAAAACCAGACGACGATAAACCTCCAACATTCAGAAATAAATCCTCACTCATCTCAAACAGATTACCGGAAATCATGGACCAATATTTGCCATCCTTGTATCTAAAATTAGCGTAAAATTCCCTAACTAGAGCAGGGTATACGCGTCCCTTCAATTCCAAAAACTGAACGGCTCCTTGAGCCTCCATGTCATGCGGAAAACTAAAGTTTTGTTCCGCTAACCAGGTTAAGTCGGCATACCTGATGTATGTAGGCTTGCGGCCTTGAAATTTTGCCAACCGGGTCTCTTGCAAAATGAGGGAATAATAGGGGTCACCGCGGTCCCGAGTGGAGGGTGAGCCGGTTTCCCTTCTTCGAATGCGCGTTGCTGTAGTCTTGACCCGCTTTGGACGACTCTGCTCCATTGAAGATGATGAACTCGAAACTGAGATTGATGAACAGAGGGGCAAAGCCTAACCTAGGGTTTGGATTGGATGATTCGGAATTGAGTGGATTTTTGGATGAAATAGAATGATTTCGGAAGGTTTGAGAGGTTTAGGATGAGGTTTACTTAATCCTATTGCACCTGGATTAGTATTGTTGCTGTTTCAGAAAATCAAGGCGCAAAGAGGTTGCGAAAAGGTCAGAAAAAGTGCAAGACCGAGACACTGTTTGCCTTTAACGTACTGGTTTTAATCGATTAACGGGATGGTTTAATCGATTAAAACAGTGTAAAATTTGAATTTTCAAAAAAAATTGCCCAGGTAATCGATTAACGGGCTGTTTAATCGATTAAGTTTTAGAAAATTTGAATTTTCCAGAAATGAAGCCCAGGTAATCGATTAACTATTGGCATAATCGATTAAATCAGAGAAAATTTCGTTTTTAGGCAGCAGAGTGGTTTCGACTTTTTAGGACACACGTATGCATTATTACAGATTTATCGAGACATATATAATCACATTAAGAAGTTAATCAAGAGATATATTTTTGCATTTTTAACATATATCATTCAAACATGAAACACATAGGCATAGAGAAGCAAGACAATTTATGCAAACAGCTAAACAATTTTTAAACAAGATATTGTTCATCAAGAATTCCTAGTTCTCTCCTTAGAACATAGAAGGTATCCCTGGGAAGGGGCTTGGTGAAAATATCTGCTAACTGTTTAGATGTTTCCACAAATTCAAGAACACAGTCACCTTTTTGTACATGGTCACGCAAAAAATGATGTCTAATTTCTATATGCTTTGTTCTAGAATGCAAAACGGGATTCTTGGATAGGTTAATGGCACTTGTATTATCGCATTTTATTGGGATCTTTTCAAGTTTAAGACCAAAGTCCTTAAGTTGCTGCTTCATCCAAAGGATTTGAGCGCAACACACACCAGCGGCAATGTATTCCGCTTCAGCGGTGGACAAAGCAACACAGGCTTGCTTCTTGCTGTGCCATGCTACTAATGAACTGCCCAATAGGTGGCAAGTACCACTAGTGCTTTTCCGATCCAACTTACATCCGGCGAAATCGGAATCGGAATAACCCACCAAGGATAGTGAGGCATCCCGAGGATACCATAATCCCATGTTAATAGTTCCTTTTAGATATCTCATGATTCTTTTAACAGTTATATAGTGTGATTCTCTAGGTGATGATTGATATCTCGCACACATGCATACACTGAACATGATATCAGGTCTACTTGCAGTTAAGTAAAGTAAAGACCCAATCATACCACGATACTTCGTTACCTCGATTGCTTTTCCTTTCTCATCTTTGTCTAAGTAGCAAGCAGATGCCATAGGTGTGGAAGCTTCCTTACATTTGTCCATTTCAAATTTCTTGAGTAGCTCTTTGCAGTATTTCGCCTGATGGATGAATATCCCACTTTCTAGCTGCTTTATCTGCAATCCTAGAAAGAATGTGAGTTCTCCCATCATAGACATTTCGAACTCCCCCTGCATCATCTCAGAAAATTCTCTACACAAGATATCATTAGTAGATCCAAATATTATGTCATCTACATAGATTTGTACAAGCAGAACATGATTTTCTGATTTTCTAATAAAAAGCGTTGTGTCAACCAAGCCTCTCTCGAACCCTTTTTCTAAAAGAAAGGTACTAAGTCTGTCATACCAAGCTCTAGGAGCTTGTTTGAGACCATATAGTGCCTTTTTAAGTTTGTAAACATGGTTCGGATATTTAAAATTTTCAAAACCAGGCGGTTGGTCAACATAAACTTCTTCTTGAATGTATCCATTCAGGAAGGCGCTTTTTACATCCATTTGAAAGAGTTTGAAGTTCATTAAAGATGCAAAGGAAAGAAGCATTCTGATGGCCTCTAGTCTGGCTACAGGAGCGTAGGTTTCGTCATAATCGATACCCTCCTCCTGGTTGTAGCCTTTGGCCACCAAACGTGCTTTATTTCGAATTATTAAGCCAGATTCATCAAGTTTATTTCTGAAGACCCATCGAGTACCAATTACGGGATGATCATTAGGTTTGGGGACCAAGTCCCACACATGATTGCGCTCAAACTGGTTTAGCTCTTCTTGCATAGCTATACCCCAGTGTACATCCTCAATGGCCTCATCAACGGTCTTAGGCTCAATTTGCGATACAAAAGCTACAAAATTACAGAAATTTCGTAAGGAACTACGGGTTACCACTCCCGTAGATATGTCACCTATAACTTTATCAATTGGGTGAGCTTTCTTTGTTTTCCACACGGTAGGCATGTCTGAGTGCTCTTGAGGTTCGATTTGACCTTCATCATTGGCTCCTTTTTCATTATCCATGTCCTTGGAGTATGCTTCTTCCAAAGCACCTGCAACATCATCAGAAACGACCTTTCTCTTCTCTTTTGGAGAAGATTCGTCAAACTGTACATGGATAGACTCTTCAACTTGCATTAAATATTTGTTAAAGACTCTGAACGCTTTGCTATGAATCGAGTATCCCAAAAATATTCCCTCATCGGCTTTAGAGTCGAATTTCCCTAAGGCCCGCTTTCCATTATTTAATATAAAACATTTGCAACCGAAAGCGTGAAGATGGGATATATTTGGTTTGCGGCCTTTTAAAAGTTCATAAGGAGTTTTGTTCAAGTTTGGCCTTAAGAGTACTCGATTTATAACATAGCATGCAGTATGAACTGCATCAGCCCAGAAGTACTTGGGGGTATTACTTTCGTTAAGCATGGTTCTCGCTAATTCTTCTAAAACACGATTTTTCCTCTCTACAACTCCATTTTGTTGTGGAGTGCGAGGAGCAGAGAACTGATGCAAAATGCCATGCTTATCACAGAATTTGTCGAACTGAAAGTTCTCAAATTCTCCCCCGTGATCACTTCGTATATATATTATTTTTAGGTTAAGTTGGTTTTGGATTTGCTTGGCAAGATTTTTAAAATTTTTGAACGCGTCGCTTTTTGATGATAAAAACAATGTCCATGTAAATCTAGAGAAATCATCAACAATAACTAGAGCGTAGTAACTACCACCAAAACTCATGATTTGTGATGGTCCAAACAAGTCCATATGGAGTAGCTCCAAAGGTCTTGAGGTGGATATCACATTTTTATTTTTAAAAGAGTTTTTGGTTTGTTTACACTTTTGACAAGTGTCACAAATTTCTTTAGTTTTAAAATTCAATTTTGGTAGCCCCTCAACTAGTTCGTTTGATGATAATTTATCTAGATGCTTTATATGGATATGTGCAACACGTCTATGCCATAGCCAGATGTCATCTTCTTTAGAAATAAGGCATTTTGAAAATAATGTAGTGACATCGTCCAAATTAACCATGTAAATATTATTTATACGGTGACCAACAAATTTAACGTTATTAGATAAAATATCACGAATGACACAACAATCAGAATCGAAGGATACACGATTACCTTTATCGCAGAGTTGGCTTATACTCAACAAGTTATGTTCTAGTCCTTCAACATAAAGGACATTATCAATCAGAGTTTGGGATGAGTTACCAACTGTTCCTGTGCCGAGTATCTTTCCCTTGTTGTTGTCTCCATAAGTGACGTATCCTTTTCCTTTAAGTGAGAGATCCAGGAAATTTGATCTATCACCTGTCATATGCCTCGAACACCCACTATCTAAGTACCATTTTTGTCCATGTGTTCGGAGACATACCTGCAAAATAGATTACTTACTTTTCTCAGGTACCCAATTGGTGTTGGGTCCTTTTCTGTTAGTGATTAGGGAATTATCTCCCTTCTTTTTCCATACATAAACTCCGCTAGGTATACCATACTTTTTGATATAGCATGAATGATAAGTATGACCATATGTGTTACAATAAAAACAAGTAGGAGAATGCTTATGATATTTGTTTTTAGCTTGAGCTACCGGTTTTCTATATGGTCGCTTCTTTTTAGCAGTGCGAGTATAACCTAGACCAGTTCGATCACCAACATTTCTAGTTTGATTAAGCAGGTTATCTAATTGCAGTTTACTGTTTGTGAGACGTGTGAGTTTTTCATTTAGTTTAAAATTGTCCTCTTGCAAAGTCTCGCAAGTCTCACAGACAGGTTTTTGACATAAGTTACTAGCAGAGCAGTTACATGAACTACAAGAATAGATGAGATCTAAAGTTTCATTTTCCAGTTTTAATTCATCTAATTCTTTTTGTAATTGGCTTATTTTTTGTTCGTTTATCAGGATTATTCTTTTCCTATCAATGTTAATTCTAGCCAATTTCTTTAATTCATCATGCAACTCGACATAAGCATCATACAATACATCATAAGGAGGTGAATCATTCGAAGTGGATGAGGTGTCAGAATATACCTCATCATTGCCCTTGCATGAGTCTGAATTTGTATTGATGTCAGATCTGGCCATCAGACACAGCTTTGCTGACTCCTCCTCACTATAGGTGCTCGATGTCGATTCCTCCTCAGGTACATCCCAAACGATGTAAGCTTTCTTGGATTTGAAGTCCCTGGGAGTGCTCTTCTCTGAATCAACCTTCTTTAGGTAGGTTGGACACTGAAACCTCATGTGCCCTACCTTTCCACACTCATGGCAAGTGAAGCGATCCTTGTTATTCTTGCCTTTACTGGTTGACTCTTTCGCTTCCTTCTTTTGAAACTTTTTGAGTCCTCCTTTTCTTTTAATGAATTTGCTAAATTTTCGGACTAGGAGACCCATAGTTTCATCATCTAGATCGGAATCAGATTCATCATCAATTTTCTCTTCTTTGTCTTTGGAGGTCGTGGCCTTCAAAGTGATGCTCTTCTTCTTCCGGTCTGATTCTTCATTCATGGTCAAGCGACCCAACTCCATTTCATGCTCTTGAAGTTTTCCAAATAAAGTAGCTAAAGGCATAGAATCTAAATCTTTAGACTCAACAATTGCAGTCACCTTTGGTTGCCATCTCCTGTCAAGACAACGCAAAACTTTATTAGTTAGTTCACCTCTAGCAAATGATTTATCGAGAGCAACTAAATGGTTGACAATATGAGTGAATCGCTTTTGCATATCACATATTGATTCGCTTGGTAACATGCGAAACAACTCATATTCGTGGGTCAGCGCGTTCAGTCTTGCGCGCTTGACTTCGCTAGTGCCTTCGTGAGTCACTTGTAAAGTGTCCCACATTTCTTTCGCATTATGGCACTGCGAGACCCTAAAGAATTCATCATATGATAGGGCCGATGTGATGATGTTTTTGGCGCGCAGGTTATGCTGGACCTTTTTGCGCTCATCATCGGTCCATAAACTTTTCGGTTTATCTTTAGGTTGATCGTCCACAAGATGTTGTGGAACGTAAGGGCCGTTGACTACGGATTCCCAAATATCCGAGTCTATGGCCTCAATAAAAATTTGCATGCGCACTTTCCAGTAGGCATACCCTTCACCACTGAATATTGGTGGTCGATTAATGGATGACCCATCACCACCAAATGGATTTGAAGAACCCATTCCTTTTCCCTTTAGGATCACGAATACGCGGTTGAGCTAGCACTTCGTACTAGCTCTGATACCACTTGTTAGGTATCAGTGGTTACAATACACCTAGAAGGGGGGGGTTGAATAGGTGTCGCGGTTAGAATTACCGCTTTTCGCAAATCAACACTTAATGCTGAATCAACCCTATTTAATCGATTAAGGAGAAAAGGATAATCGATTATAAGCACAGTCTTAATCGATTAACACAAAAAACAGTTTTAAACAGAAACTATTTTAATCGATTAATAGAAACAGTATAATCGATTAACACAGGAATATTAATCGATTAAACAGAACCAGTAAGCAATTACAGAAACGATTAAATGCGAAACAAATAACCGATAACAGAACGAATACAGAGCTTACAAATTTGTATATCAGAATAGCTTGCAATACAACAAAAGAACAGAATGTATTAGTTGAATCAAATATACAAATTAAATCGATTGAAAACAGTAAAGAGAGAGAGAGAAACAAATCCTGCAACTCGAATTTTTATCCTGGTTCGTTTGCTGTCCACTGCAAACTACATCCAGGCCTCCCGGCTGACTTGGGAGATTTCCTTCACTATAATCGAATCAATGTAATTTACAAACACATTATCCAATTACAACACTTAGCAAATGACAAGAAATCAAAGAAACTATCCAATGGTTTGACTCCCTTCCTACCGATAAAGAAAACGTTTCTTTCGGCGTAGCCCCAGCCAAAGAATCTCTCGTTCTTTCCTTTTCTTACACTCTAAGCTATGAAGAAACACACAATCTCTACTGGTGATACGACACCAAGAGATTCCCTTTCACAACAATTATACAAGAATTACAAGAGTAATATTAAGCTATACCTAAGCTCAAATACAACATGAAGGCTTTACTCTAATGCACATTTAACACAAACACATGTGAAATGACAAGTATTAGTTATGAAAACAGAAGTTACAGAATCATAAAATTCATGAAAAAACGCATCAAAATATGCATGAACATGTGAGGGAAAACGTGAGAGATTATAACATGAAATGCACTCAATCCTAAAGCAAGGAATCTCTCATTTCTAAACTCACTAATGCAATTAACAAATAGATGCAGCAATTAACACGTAGAATGCTCTAACTCTCTAATAAATGCAACATGCAACTTATGAGATTAATTCTGAAAACGCAGTTTATAAAGAATCAGTCCAGAACCCCAGATAATCGATTAAATACCTTCTTAATCGATTAACGGGACTAAAAATCATAACTGATTCTGTTTTTCAGTTTTTCAGTTTCAACAACTTAAAAATCAGTTAGGTTAATCGATTAACGTAAACCTTTAATCGATTAACTGCATTACAAAAACGTGTTCCAGTGGCAACCACTTTACACAGCAGTTGGGTTAATCGATTAAAGGTATGGTTAATCGATTAACACTAAATAAAATATGTATTTTCAAATAGAAAACATCAAATATGTTATGCACTTAGATAATACATGTTTGACACTTAGTTTTATGCCTAGAATGCATATATACATGTATTTATGTAATGCATGAACATATTATCAAATGAACATATCTCATGGATGAAATGATTTAAAGATAAATGCATATGAGACATGTTTTAGGTGCCCTAAGCCTTCGACTCAACTTAAACTAGAAACTAGTCTAAGCCTAGTACCAAATAAAAGACTTAAGCACGTTGGATTGTTGGTTATCTTCAAGCACTTTTAGGCACACGTTGTCCTCATCAAAACCATGACGTTCAAGGAGAGCTTTCCAAAGTGTTCCTCTTGACATGCACACTTTCAATCTCCCCCTTTTTGATGATGACAAACTCTACATCAAGTTCATCAATTTTAAAGTAACAATTGCTTGATGAATAAGCTTGAAGATTGTGTTGGCAAGGTTGATGGAATGCGCACATTTATCGGAAGCTGTTATAACGATCAACCTGCACAATTGAGAAGCAACAAAACAACCTTTCTCCCCCTTTTGACATTATCAAAAAGATAACCCAGGTCAAAAAAGCTAGGAAGAGATATTAGTTAATCATAAAACAATGTTAATGAATTAATTTGGGTTTTAACAAATTAACCTGTTTCATTTATGGGTAAATTGAACAAATGCGCTTTATTGGACAAAAAATAGCTAATAAGAAGTGAGAATGGCATGCAAGATTTAATCAAATATTAAGCATTGTAAGCATTATTAAATCTCAAATGATCAAGATCCATTCACTAAGGCAAATAAGCTATTTTGACATAATTATAGCAAAAACACAAACATTTGCATAGCATAAAGAGTAAAGAAAGTCATGAAATAGTACAGGCCATAAAGTCAAATAAAAGACAAATAGCAAAATACGAATCAGTTCTGAAAGCAACAACGATAACTAAATCCAGAAGGTGCCACAAGATAAAAATAAACCTAAGGATAGGATAACCTAGGTCTAAGGTCAGCTAAACTAAGGTTGAGGCGGAGGATAGACAGGCTGATCATCAGGCACAGCAGTGTTCTGATTTCCCTGGATAAGCATAGACAGCTTCTGAAATTCTGAGCAGAACATGGCATTCTGAGCCTCAGCGGTAGACTGAATCATAGTCCTCAGCTCCTGAATTTTGTTATCGGTGTAGGCATTCTGACGTTCCTCGTATTGCTCCATACCTGCAAAATAAGAGTCCTTCAGCCCTTGGAAGTGCAGATCCATGCGGTTGTTAAGTCGTTGTTCCATGGCTTCCATCTGAGCTAAACCAAACACAGAGCTCTGAGGTGCTGTTCCAGACGACTCCCCCTGATTAGTTGCATTCTGATTACCCAAATCCTCCTGATGCTCATTATCCGACAAGTCCAGATCAAAGGTGGTATAGTCCTCCTGATACTGCCATGTAGTACCATACTTGTAAATTCCCATCTTATGAATGAGACTCTCACCCACCAAGTGATCTTTATCAGTGTACTCAGTAATGATGGTATCAGAAATGTCAATGCGCAAATAATCAACAATGCGGGATATGAAAATGCTATACGGGAGCAGCTTGGACTGAGACAATGAAACGCTGTTCATGATTTTCAGAATCTCCTCAGGCCAATTGATCATCACGTTATTCTTTACAGCGTACATGAAACGCAAATCATTCACAGTAGGCTGTGCATGATTAGTGTTCCGCTGCACTAATATGTAAGCAATAACATAATGCAATAACCTGTTCTCAACAGAAAGTGACCCTGCCTTGGTCAGTTGACCCTGAATATACAGATGAGGGCCCCGAAGGAATGACTTATACACATCAACGGGATCAAAATTGTCCTTGACCCAAGAACAGTCCCCTATTCCAAAACCAGACGACGATAAACCTCCAACATTCAGAAATAAATCCTCACTCATCTCAAACAGATTACCGGAAATCATGGACCAATATTTGCCATCCTTGTATCTAAAATTAGCGTAAAATTCCCTAACTAGAGCAGGGTATACGCGTCCCTTCAATTCCAAAAACTGAACGGCTCCTTGAGCCTCCATGTCATGCGGAAAACTAAAGTTTTGTTCCGCTAACCAGGTTAAGTCGGCATACCTGATGTATGTAGGCTTGCGGCCTTGAAATTTTGCCAACCGGGTCTCTTGCAAAATGAGGGAATAATAGGGGTCACCGCGGTCCCGAGTGGAGGGTGAGCCGGTTTCCCTTCTTCGAATGCGCGTTGCTGTAGTCTTGACCCGCTTTGGACGACTCTGCTCCATTGAAGATGATGAACTCGAAACTGAGATTGATGAACAGAGGGGCAAAGCCTAACCTAGGGTTTGGATTGGATGATTCGGAATTGAGTGGATTTTTGGATGAAATAGAATGATTTCGGAAGGTTTGAGAGGTTTAGGATGAGGTTTACTTAATCCTATTGCACCTGGATTAGTATTGTTGCTGTTTCAGAAAATCAAGGCGCAAAGAGGTTGCGAAAAGGTCAGAAAAAGTGCAAGACCGAGACACTGTTTGCCTTTAACGTACTGGTTTTAATCGATTAACGGGATGGTTTAATCGATTAAAACAGTGTAAAATTTGAATTTTCAAAAAAAATTGCCCAGGTAATCGATTAACGGGCTGTTTAATCGATTAAGTTTTAGAAAATTTGAATTTTCCAGAAATGAAGCCCAGGTAATCGATTAACTATTGGCATAATCGATTAAATCAGAGAAAATTTCGTTTTTAGGCAGCAGAGTGGTTTCGACTTTTTAGGACACACGTATGCATTATTACAGATTTATCGAGACATATATAATCACATTAAGAAGTTAATCAAGAGATATATTTTTGCATTTTTAACATATATCATTCAAACATGAAACACATAGGCATAGAGAAGCAAGACAATTTATGCAAACAGCTAAACAATTTTTAAACAAGATATTGTTCATCAAGAATTCCTAGTTCTCTCCTTAGAACATAGAAGGTATCCCTGGGAAGGGGCTTGGTGAAAATATCTGCTAACTGTTTAGATGTTTCCACAAATTCAAGAACACAGTCACCTTTTTGTACATGGTCACGCAAAAAATGATGTCTAATTTCTATATGCTTTGTTCTAGAATGCAAAACGGGATTCTTGGATAGGTTAATGGCACTTGTATTATCGCATTTTATTGGGATCTTTTCAAGTTTAAGACCAAAGTCCTTAAGTTGCTGCTTCATCCAAAGGATTTGAGCGCAACACACACCAGCGGCAATGTATTCCGCTTCAGCGGTGGACAAAGCAACACAGGCTTGCTTCTTGCTGTGCCATGCTACTAATGAACTGCCCAATAGGTGGCAAGTACCACTAGTGCTTTTCCGATCCAACTTACATCCGGCGAAATCGGAATCGGAATAACCCACCAAGGATAGTGAGGCATCCCGAGGATACCATAATCCCATGTTAATAGTTCCTTTTAGATATCTCATGATTCTTTTAACAGTTATATAGTGTGATTCTCTAGGTGATGATTGATATCTCGCACACATGCATACACTGAACATGATATCAGGTCTACTTGCAGTTAAGTAAAGTAAAGACCCAATCATACCACGATACTTCGTTACCTCGATTGCTTTTCCTTTCTCATCTTTGTCTAAGTAGCAAGCAGATGCCATAGGTGTGGAAGCTTCCTTACATTTGTCCATTTCAAATTTCTTGAGTAGCTCTTTGCAGTATTTCGCCTGATGGATGAATATCCCACTTTCTAGCTGCTTTATCTGCAATCCTAGAAAGAATGTGAGTTCTCCCATCATAGACATTTCGAACTCCCCCTGCATCATCTCAGAAAATTCTCTACACAAGATATCATTAGTAGATCCAAATATTATGTCATCTACATAGATTTGTACAAGCAGAACATGATTTTCTGATTTTCTAATAAAAAGCGTTGTGTCAACCAAGCCTCTCTCGAACCCTTTTTCTAAAAGAAAGGTACTAAGTCTGTCATACCAAGCTCTAGGAGCTTGTTTGAGACCATATAGTGCCTTTTTAAGTTTGTAAACATGGTTCGGATATTTAAAATTTTCAAAACCAGGCGGTTGGTCAACATAAACTTCTTCTTGAATGTATCCATTCAGGAAGGCGCTTTTTACATCCATTTGAAAGAGTTTGAAGTTCATTAAAGATGCAAAGGAAAGAAGCATTCTGATGGCCTCTAGTCTGGCTACAGGAGCGTAGGTTTCGTCATAATCGATACCCTCCTCCTGGTTGTAGCCTTTGGCCACCAAACGTGCTTTATTTCGAATTATTAAGCCAGATTCATCAAGTTTATTTCTGAAGACCCATCGAGTACCAATTACGGGATGATCATTAGGTTTGGGGACCAAGTCCCACACATGATTGCGCTCAAACTGGTTTAGCTCTTCTTGCATAGCTATACCCCAGTGTACATCCTCAATGGCCTCATCAACGGTCTTAGGCTCAATTTGCGATACAAAAGCTACAAAATTACAGAAATTTCGTAAGGAACTACGGGTTACCACTCCCGTAGATATGTCACCTATAACTTTATCAATTGGGTGAGCTTTCTTTGTTTTCCACACGGTAGGCATGTCTGAGTGCTCTTGAGGTTCGATTTGACCTTCATCATTGGCTCCTTTTTCATTATCCATGTCCTTGGAGTATGCTTCTTCCAAAGCACCTGCAACATCATCAGAAACGACCTTTCTCTTCTCTTTTGGAGAAGATTCGTCAAACTGTACATGGATAGACTCTTCAACTTGCATTAAATATTTGTTAAAGACTCTGAACGCTTTGCTATGAATCGAGTATCCCAAAAATATTCCCTCATCGGCTTTAGAGTCGAATTTCCCTAAGGCCCGCTTTCCATTATTTAATATAAAACATTTGCAACCGAAAGCGTGAAGATGGGATATATTTGGTTTGCGGCCTTTTAAAAGTTCATAAGGAGTTTTGTTCAAGTTTGGCCTTAAGAGTACTCGATTTATAACATAGCATGCAGTATGAACTGCATCAGCCCAGAAGTACTTGGGGGTATTACTTTCGTTAAGCATGGTTCTCGCTAATTCTTCTAAAACACGATTTTTCCTCTCTACAACTCCATTTTGTTGTGGAGTGCGAGGAGCAGAGAACTGATGCAAAATGCCATGCTTATCACAGAATTTGTCGAACTGAAAGTTCTCAAATTCTCCCCCGTGATCACTTCGTATATATATTATTTTTAGGTTAAGTTGGTTTTGGATTTGCTTGGCAAGATTTTTAAAATTTTTGAACGCGTCGCTTTTTGATGATAAAAACAATGTCCATGTAAATCTAGAGAAATCATCAACAATAACTAGAGCGTAGTAACTACCACCAAAACTCATGATTTGTGATGGTCCAAACAAGTCCATATGGAGTAGCTCCAAAGGTCTTGAGGTGGATATCACATTTTTATTTTTAAAAGAGTTTTTGGTTTGTTTACACTTTTGACAAGTGTCACAAATTTCTTTAGTTTTAAAATTCAATTTTGGTAGCCCCTCAACTAGTTCGTTTGATGATAATTTATCTAGATGCTTTATATGGATATGTGCAACACGTCTATGCCATAGCCAGATGTCATCTTCTTTAGAAATAAGGCATTTTGAAAATAATGTAGTGACATCGTCCAAATTAACCATGTAAATATTATTTATACGGTGACCAACAAATTTAACGTTATTAGATAAAATATCACGAATGACACAACAATCAGAATCGAAGGATACACGATTACCTTTATCGCAGAGTTGGCTTATACTCAACAAGTTATGTTCTAGTCCTTCAACATAAAGGACATTATCAATCAGAGTTTGGGATGAGTTACCAACTGTTCCTGTGCCGAGTATCTTTCCCTTGTTGTTGTCTCCATAAGTGACGTATCCTTTTCCTTTAAGTGAGAGATCCAGGAAATTTGATCTATCACCTGTCATATGCCTCGAACACCCACTATCTAAGTACCATTTTTGTCCATGTGTTCGGAGACATACCTGCAAAATAGATTACTTACTTTTCTCAGGTACCCAATTGGTGTTGGGTCCTTTTCTGTTAGTGATTAGGGAATTATCTCCCTTCTTTTTCCATACATAAACTCCGCTAGGTATACCATACTTTTTGATATAGCATGAATGATAAGTATGACCATATGTGTTACAATAAAAACAAGTAGGAGAATGCTTATGATATTTGTTTTTAGCTTGAGCTACCGGTTTTCTATATGGTCGCTTCTTTTTAGCAGTGCGAGTATAACCTAGACCAGTTCGATCACCAACATTTCTAGTTTGATTAAGCAGGTTATCTAATTGCAGTTTACTGTTTGTGAGACGTGTGAGTTTTTCATTTAGTTTAAAATTGTCCTCTTGCAAAGTCTCGCAAGTCTCACAGACAGGTTTTTGACATAAGTTACTAGCAGAGCAGTTACATGAACTACAAGAATAGATGAGATCTAAAGTTTCATTTTCCAGTTTTAATTCATCTAATTCTTTTTGTAATTGGCTTATTTTTTGTTCGTTTATCAGGATTATTCTTTTCCTATCAATGTTAATTCTAGCCAATTTCTTTAATTCATCATGCAACTCGACATAAGCATCATACAATACATCATAAGGAGGTGAATCATTCGAAGTGGATGAGGTGTCAGAATATACCTCATCATTGCCCTTGCATGAGTCTGAATTTGTATTGATGTCAGATCTGGCCATCAGACACAGCTTTGCTGACTCCTCCTCACTATAGGTGCTCGATGTCGATTCCTCCTCAGGTACATCCCAAACGATGTAAGCTTTCTTGGATTTGAAGTCCCTGGGAGTGCTCTTCTCTGAATCAACCTTCTTTAGGTAGGTTGGACACTGAAACCTCATGTGCCCTACCTTTCCACACTCATGGCAAGTGAAGCGATCCTTGTTATTCTTGCCTTTACTGGTTGACTCTTTCGCTTCCTTCTTTTGAAACTTTTTGAGTCCTCCTTTTCTTTTAATGAATTTGCTAAATTTTCGGACTAGGAGACCCATAGTTTCATCATCTAGATCGGAATCAGATTCATCATCAATTTTCTCTTCTTTGTCTTTGGAGGTCGTGGCCTTCAAAGTGATGCTCTTCTTCTTCCGGTCTGATTCTTCATTCATGGTCAAGCGACCCAACTCCATTTCATGCTCTTGAAGTTTTCCAAATAAAGTAGCTAAAGGCATAGAATCTAAATCTTTAGACTCAACAATTGCAGTCACCTTTGGTTGCCATCTCCTGTCAAGACAACGCAAAACTTTATTAGTTAGTTCACCTCTAGCAAATGATTTATCGAGAGCAACTAAATGGTTGACAATATGAGTGAATCGCTTTTGCATATCACATATTGATTCGCTTGGTAACATGCGAAACAACTCATATTCGTGGGTCAGCGCGTTCAGTCTTGCGCGCTTGACTTCGCTAGTGCCTTCGTGAGTCACTTGTAAAGTGTCCCACATTTCTTTCGCATTATGGCACTGCGAGACCCTAAAGAATTCATCATATGATAGGGCCGATGTGATGATGTTTTTGGCGCGCAGGTTATGCTGGACCTTTTTGCGCTCATCATCGGTCCATAAACTTTTCGGTTTATCTTTAGGTTGATCGTCCACAAGATGTTGTGGAACGTAAGGGCCGTTGACTACGGATTCCCAAATATCCGAGTCTATGGCCTCAATAAAAATTTGCATGCGCACTTTCCAGTAGGCATACCCTTCACCACTGAATATTGGTGGTCGATTAATGGATGACCCATCACCACCAAATGGATTTGAAGAACCCATTCCTTTTCCCTTTAGGATCACGAATACGCGGTTGAGCTAGCACTTCGTACTAGCTCTGATACCACTTGTTAGGTATCAGTGGTTACAATACACCTAGAAGGGGGGGGTTGAATAGGTGTCGCGGTTAGAATTACCGCTTTTCGCAAATCAACACTTAATGCTGAATCAACCCTATTTAATCGATTAAGGAGAAAAGGATAATCGATTATAAGCACAGTCTTAATCGATTAACACAAAAAACAGTTTTAAACAGAAACTATTTTAATCGATTAATAGAAACAGTATAATCGATTAACACAGGAATATTAATCGATTAAACAGAACCAGTAAGCAATTACAGAAACGATTAAATGCGAAACAAATAACCGATAACAGAACGAATACAGAGCTTACAAATTTGTATATCAGAATAGCTTGCAATACAACAAAAGAACAGAATGTATTAGTTGAATCAAATATACAAATTAAATCGATTGAAAAACAGTAAAGAGAGAGAGAGAAACAAATCCTGCAACTCGAATTTTTATCCTGGTTCGTTTGCTGTCCACTGCAAACTACATCCAGGCCTCCCGGCTGACTTGGGAGATTTCCTTCACTATAATCGAATCAATGTAATTTACAAACACATTATCCAATTACAACACTTAGCAAATGACAAGAAATCAAAGAAACTATCCAATGGTTTGACTCCCTTCCTACCGATAAAGAAAACGTTTCTTTCGGCGTAGCCCCAGCCAAAGAATCTCTCGTTCTTTCCTTTTCTTACACTCTAAGCTATGAAGAAACACACAATCTCTACTGGTGATACGACACCAAGAGATTCCCTTTCACAACAATTACACAAGAATTACAAGAGTAATATTAAGCTATACCTAAGCTCAAATACAACATGAAGGCTTTACTCTAATGCACATTTAACACAAACACATGTGAAATGACAAGTATTAGTTATGAAAACAGAAGTTACAGAATTATAAAATTCATGAAAAACGCATCAAAAATATGCATGAACATGTGAGGGAAAACATGAGAGATTATAACATGAAATGCACTCAATCCTAAAGCAAGGAATCTCTCATTTCTAAACTCACTAATGCAATTAACAAATAGATGCAGCAATTAACACGTAGAATGCTCTAACTCTCTAATAAATGCAACATGCAACTTATGAGATTAATTCTGAAAACGCAGTTTATAAAGAATCAGTCCAGAACCCCAGATAATCGATTAAATACCTTCTTAATCGATTAACGGGACTAAAAATCATAACTGATTCTGTTTTTCAGTTTTTCAGTTTCAACAATTTAAAAAATCAGTTAGGTTAATCGATTAACGTAAACCTTTAATTGATTAACTGCATTACAAAAACGTGTTTCAGTGGCAACCACTTTACACAGCAGTTGGGTTAATCGATTAAAGGTATGGTTAATCGATTAACACTAAATAAAATGTGTATTTTCAAATAGAAAACATCGAATATGTTATGCACTTAGATAATACATGTTTGACACTTAGTTTTATGCCTAGAATGCATATATACATGTATTTATGTAATGCATGAACATATTATCAAATGAACATATCTCATGGATGAAATGATTTAAAGATAAATGCATATGAGACATGTTTTAGGTGCCCTAAGCCTTCGACTCAACTTAAACTAGAAACTAGTCTAAGCCTAGTACCAAATAAAAGACTCAAGCACGTTGGATTGTTGGTTATCTTCAAGCACATTTAGGCACACGTTGTCCTCATCAAAACCATGACGTTCAAGGAGAGCCTTCCAAAGTGTTCCTCTTGACATGCACACTTTCAAAGGGTTTGGTCAGCAGCATGGCAGTCAAGAAGAGGATCTTGGTGGTTGGCAGAAACTCCTATAAATAGGAGGCACTTCATTCACATTTTATTTAAACAATTTACATTCTCACATACACTTCCATTCCTCTCTCTAAACCGAATTCTTCTCTTCTTGTTATTGTCTTGGAAAATTTCTACTCCAAAGTAGTTTAGGTAGGTTTATTTTGTATTTTTCTTTCTTAATTCAAGAGGAGAAAGGAGATGGCAAAGGACATACAAAAACATAATTTTGTAATCTCATTTCGGTCCAAAAAGCATATCATCCTTGGATAGATAGCTCATGCTCCTACAAATTGACTTGGATTATTGTGTAATTTCTTCTCTTTAATTTATCATATTTTGAATTCCATTCATTTCAAGTTATTACTTTTGGTTAAGTTTTGATTCTTTATGAAGTTCTTAATGCGGTTTTAGCTTGATCACCTAAAACTTGATTTAAAGATCCAAAAATGCTTCTTCGTAAAGTGCTGACAAGTGAACTAAAAAGTATAACTTACACCTTAGTTCAGTTGCCACACCAAGCATCTATTTTAAGCAACTTATGTTCAAGGCTAAATAAAGTTAATGGAGCCTGAAGTAGGGTGTGGCAACCTACTCCGACAAGTGGTACTTTACTATTATTTAGTGGTTTTTAAGTAAAGGGGGAAGAGCACCCCACCAATATATTAAGACTAAATAGAAGATTGCTTACATTGATAGGAATCTATAAGTAGGAAGACCTAACCGATTCCTATGAAAATCATTAAGAATAAAATTTGGCAAAACATTCAAAGAGGAAAATTTTCTAGTGGCAATTGCATAGTTAGCAAGTTTATCTGCACAAGTATTTCCTTCCCTGAATATGTGAGTGTAAGTGAAATTCATTGTTTCCATAAGCCTTTGATAGTAAAACCATTTGTTTCTTAGTTTCCAAGGAACACTGTAGTTGCCTTTGAAAATCTGGATGACAATGGCAGAGTCACATTCCAACCACACCGATTTCCAGCCCTTCATATAAGCAAACTCAATTGACAACAATGTTGTGTTAAATTCAGCATAAACGGAGTCCTGAATGTCAAAGAATGTAGCAAAGCGAGCTAAGAAGTCTCCATTGTGATCTCTGAATATAGCACCACCCCCTGCATGCCCTGGAGAACCTTGAACTGCTCCATCTGAGTTGATTTTCATTTTCCCTATCTAAGGAGCATGCCAAATCACCTCAACTATTCTAGGAGAGATGATGTAGTTGATTATTATATTCAGAGATTTTAGGATGCATAATTCCTGCTGATTTGGGGTGGTAGAGAATTTGGATGTGTTTCCAGAAAGGGACATTTCCATCTTAATTCTATTAATTGCTTGGCAGGTTGTGATTGTTTTTGTTTTCAAATCTGCAAGAGTTTCTGCAAAACCAAATGCAGAAGTTGATAGTGTGAATTATGCATGCTGCTATGAGATCCTTAACCTGAGGACTCCAGTTTCCTTTACACACCTTTAGAATGTTTATGATTGAAGATTTGTCCAATGAAATGGAGAAAATCAAACTAAGGCAATTCCACAGACCATCAGCAAAAGGGCAAAGAAGAAAAAGATGATCACAAATCTTTGAAGATTTTGTGCACAAACTGCAAATTGACACCATATTGCAACCTCGGATTTGAAGATTATCATCTGTTGGCATCCTATCATGAGCTAATCTCCAAGCTAGAAAGGATTTTGAAGGAGGAATTAAAGTAGACCAAATATTTTTGCACCAGTTGAGGTTATTTGTTGTTGGGTTTACAAAGTTTAAGGCCTCTTTTAATGAAAGCATACCATCAACTGAGTGTTTCCAGCAATCTTTGTCTACCTGTTGAGAAGGTCTAAGGTTGGAGATTTTTCATAAAGCAAAGGAAACTTGTCAAATAAAATTTTCGGAAAAATCCACTTATCATGTTGGATGAAATCAGCCACAAAAGCCATAAGGCTATAATGAAACTCAGTTGGAATGCATAGGTATTCAACCAAAGGTGTTCCTAGCTAGTTATCAATCCATAAATTTATTCTTTGCCCATTGCCTAAACTCCATATAGAATTAGAAGTAGCAGTGAGCCAATTAGTGCGAATTCCAGGCCAGATAGAAGATTTGTAGTATCTATTTGTAGGAAAGATTATTTTGCCAAATCTACTTCTGAAGAAAACTGCCGAATCCTGCTCAGAACTCCACATCTCCCAAGCAAGTTTTATGAGAGCAGCTTGATTCAGTTTCTTAATTGATCTGATGCCCAAGCCACCAATGCTGAAAGGAGTGCATAACTTAGACCATGACACAATGACCAACTTCCTCTTATTTGTGTCATCATACCAGATAAAATTTCTGATACAAGAGTCCAGATTTTTGAGCAAACTGGCAGGCCACACATATATTTGGAAGCTGTATAACATCTTACTCTGAATCACATATTTAACCAACTCAACCCTGCCCATAATTGAAAGAGAATGCCCTTTCCAAGTGGAAAGTTTGCTAATAATTCTGTCAGCAATAGGCTGGAGATGTTTTCTTTTAGGTTTACCCTTGAATAAAGGGACTCCTATGTAGCAGAAAAGAAGCTTGTCAACATTGAAGCCCAGATAAGAAGTTAATCTTTCAATCTTCCTAGATGTTGTTGTTGTGTAGAACTTGCATTTTCTATGGTTGATGTGTTGACCTGAGGCTTCAGCATACTCCCAAATTAAATGATTAATACATTTGCAAAAAATTAGAATGTCATCAACATACAAAACATGAGTAGGAGTGATCAGATTCCTAGGGCCAGCGATAATGTTGATTAAATTCTCATAGACAAACTTATTTATTCCTCTACTAAACACATCTTCAGCTAGACAAAAGAGGAGGGGAGATAGGGGGTCCGCTTGCCTTACCCCTCTTAAGCAATTGAAGAAACCAACATTGATACCATTCACATTTATTGAGAGTTTAGTTGATTTCAGAATTGTGCCAATCCAATTGATAAACTTAGCATTGAATCCAAAAGCTTTAAGAGTATCAAGCAGGAAGTTCCAATCCATTGTGTCAAAAGCTTTTTTGATGTCTAGCTTAATGGCTATATTGCCCCCAAAAGTCTTGTGATCCAGGAGATTAATAGCTTCTATAGCAGTGCAGATACAGTGATGAATGTATCTTTCTTTGATGAAGCCTCTTTGCTGAGGAGAAACAATTCTAGAAGCTATTAGAGCAAGCCTATCAGCTAAGACTTTTGTGTTGAATTGGAAATTGGCAAGAGCAATTTGTTTGAAATCCTCAATTCTATCTGCATTTGATGATTTAGGAATAAGCACTACAATGTTTGAGTTTAAGTTTAGCATCAACCAACCTTGAGAGAAAAACTGGATGGCAGAATTACACACATCCTGTCCCACAATGTCCCAGAAATTTTGGTAAAAACAACCACCATAACTATCTGGACCAGGAGCACCATCTCCATTCATAGAGAAAACTGCATGCTTAATTTCATTATGATCAGGGGCCTTAGTTAAAAGGGTACTCTCCTCCTTAGTGACAAGATTGGGAATTACTTGTTGGATTAGATTATTGGGAGAAGAGTTGTTAGATGAAACAAACAAATCCTTGAAGTATCTGAGGGTATGATTAGCAATCTCATTTTGGCTTGTCAAGATGACCTCTCCATCTTTGATTAGAGACAATGATTTGGTTGTTTGCCTTATCTTAGTTACCTTATGGAATAAGCTAGTGTTTCTATCACCCTTTATCTGCCAATTGAGTCTGGATTTTTCCTTCCAGAAATCCTCTTCCATAATGTATTACATAAGGTTGGAAAATCATCTTATCATTCTAAGACACTAGATGAAGAATTTAGAAATGATGTGTGGAATTAACCGAAAGTACTACACATAACTTGTAATGTTTTCAAAATCAATTAAGTATAGAAATAATTCCATACTTCCAACCAATTTCCTCCTGAAGAATTTGTGCATAGTAGATGTTTATGTTTATTTACTTGTTGATATTTAATATAAAATAGTAAATTGTTAACTTATAAATTTTATTTGTTGTCAAAGAAAGAAACCTTGAATCAAAGTGCAATTTAATTCATAAATTGTATCTTTGTGAAAAGGAAAAATGCATAGTTATAATGACTGATCTCACTACTAACTTTTACTTTCTGTCATTTACTTTCCCAACTAACATTTATTTTCTGTCATTTACATTTCCGCAACTCACATTTATTTATTGCTTTATTCTTTATTCTTTATACCAGCCCTTTGAAAGAAGTGGTACAGTTAAATTATAACTTCATTGCATTATTTATTTTTTATTTACCAACCTTCCATAAGGAAGTAGTTTGGTTAATAAAGGAAAACATAAATAAATATCACTCATTGTCATTTGTGTTAAATCATTGAATTTGTACCATTATGTCGATGTTGTAGTTTATTCCAACAAAGTCGAGATGGGATGAATTTGTTAATAATTCAATAAAGCTAAGTTTTTTATTAAAGGAACATTCTTGAAACCATTATACCGGCGTTGGAATTTATTCCAGCAAAGCCGAGATGGAGAGCAAAGAATCGACCTGTCATTAAATAAATCAATCAAAAACTTGTTGTAACAATAAAGCAAGCAGAAAAACTCTTTCAAAAAATTGTCGCCGCAACCGGGGAATTGCTAAATAATAGGATTTATTATTTATTATGCTATATTATTAATAATCTTGTACAAAAATCTTTTTCTTCACTTTTGTAAAAATTAATTTGAATTTGTACAAAAATATAAATTACAAACTTATTAAATTCATGTCATTTTCTTACTAATCTTTCATCGGAAATAGACAAATTTCCTTTTTATTGTTTTATTTCAGTAAATGGATCAACATATCAACATCCAAATTGAAATATACAATTTCATAAAGTAGTTTCAATAGAAGCTCAACAAAGTGCACCAAATTATCCAAAAACTACCAAAACAATTGGAGGAACAACAATTATGGTGTCATGGTTGTGCCAACCGATAGTCAGTTTGTTTCATCAATAACCACTCAGCATCTCACCAATCTCAAAATAAACTGGAGGAAATACTAGAGAAATTCATGCAGACAACCATCAAGCATCAAGAAATCATAGACGATGCTATTAAGAATATGGGGACTCAAATTAGATGCATAGTTGAACATCACTCAGCTATTTCAGAGCCTTGCAAAAGTATCACTACCAGAATTGGAAAAACGGTGGGAGGGGTTATTGAAAAAGAAAAAGAAAGAAAAGAAGAAAAAGAAAAAGGAAAAAAAATGAAAAATATGTATATAAAAAATAGACGTACAAGAAACTAGCCGGAAACAAAAGGAAGAAAAACAATCGCCGCTAGTTCAGGAAAAAATACCCTATCCCACAGCTCCATCAAAAGCCAAGAAGGAAGAGTAGTTTGCTCGGTTTATGGAAACATTCAAATCATTACAAATCAATATTCCATTCTCCAAAGCCTTAGAACAAATGCCTACCTATTCCAAATTCATGAAAGAACTACTATCAAATAAGAGGAGCTACCAGGAGAAAGAAGTTATCCAACTCAATGCAATTTGTAGTGCTATCCTTCAAACTGACATCCCTCATAAACTGAAAGATCCAGGAAGTGTGACTATTCTAGTCACAATTGGGGAAGTTTCCATAGGCAAAGCACTAGTCAATCTCATGTCAACTGTAAGCCTAATGTCACTTTCAATAATGAGGAGAATAGGAGAGTTGCAATTAACACCAACTAGAATGTCCTTGCAACTAGCTGACATATCCATTAAATATCTGGAAGGAGTTGCAGAAGATGTGTTGGTAAAAGTGGATAAATTCCTGATCCTTGTAGACTTTGCTGTAATTAACATCTCCGGAGACGTGGAAATCCCACTCATTATGGGACGTCCATTCATAAGAACAACAAAAATGGGGATAGACATGGAAAATGGCAAACTGATAGTTCGAGTAGAAAATGATGAAATTCGGTTTGACATTTTCAAAGCAATGCATCACCCAAGAGATAAGGGACAATGTTTTCAGATCGATAATCTTGAAGAAATCTGCTCAGAACATCCTTTACCTGATAACTCTTGGGAAATGCAAGAACTTAATCTAGAGGATGGAGAAAATGAACAACTGGTCAGAAATGTTTCTGATAATCAAATTTCTCCTGAAATAAGCCAAGGTGGAAATGATAAAAAAGAATCAGAACCAGAATTGAAAGAGTTACCATTGCATTTGAAGTATGTACTTTTAAAAGGTGACTCCCACAAACCAGTTATCATCAATAACTTGCTATCCACCTTCGACAAAAACAAGCTGATACAAGTCTTGGAGAAACACCAAAAGGCGATTGGTTCGACATTGAAAGATCTAAAAGGAATCAGTCCTTCATACTGTATGCACAAAATCATGATGGAGAACGATTTCATACCTGTAGCTCAACCACATAGGAGGAACAACCCGATAATGAAAGAAGTTGTTTAGGAGGAAGTGGTGAAAATGTTAGAAGCTGGAATGATTTACCCCATTTCAGACAGGAAATGGGTAAGTCTTGTTCAAGTGGTGCCAAAGAAAGGAGGAATAATGGTAATCTGAAATGACAGTGACGAGCTCATTCCAACTAGAGTTGTTACTGGTTGGAGGGTATGTATATTACAGCAAACTCAACGCAGCCACTAGAAAAGACCACTTTCCCTTGCCCTTCATGGACCAGATGTTGGAAAGATTATCAGGGCAGGCCTTCTATTGTTTCTTATATTTTTATTCAGGATACAACCAAATTGTTGTAGATCCACAAGATCAAGAAAAGACGGCATTCACATGTCCTTTTGGTGACTACGCATACGAAAGATGCCATTTGGGATATGCAATGCCCCAACTACTTTTCAAAGATGCATGCTGGTTATTTTTGCTGTCCTGGTGGAAAAATGCATCAAGGTCTTAATGGATGATTTTAGTATTTGGAGATTCTTTCAATTTATGCCTACAGAACCTCGAGACAGCATTGGAAAGATGTTTTGAGACCAACCTGATACTAAATTGGGAAAAATGCCATTTCATGGTTACCGAAGGCATTGTTTTGGGGAACAAGATTTCAAGAAAAGGAATAGAAGTCGATAAGGCAAAAGTAGAAGTCATAAAGAAGCTTCCACCATAAATAAATGTTAAAGGCATCAGAAGCTTTCTAGGACATGTTTGGTTCTATCGCCGCTTTATCAAAGACTTCTCCAAAGCAGCTAACCCCTTTGCAATCTTCTCCTTCAAGATTCTTCTTTTAATTTTGATGAATCTTGTTTAGAAGAATTCAAAACTTTGAAAAACTGCTTGGTAACTGCCCCTATCATAATATCACCAAAATGGGATCTACCTTTACAATTAATGTGTGATGCTATTGATTACGCAGTTGGTGCAGTTTTAGGATAGAGGGGGGAGACGGTGTTCCATGAAATACATTATGCTAGCAAAGTCTTAAATGAGGCACAAGTTAACTACACCACAATGGAAAAAGAATTGCTAGCTATTGTATTAGCATTGGAAAAATTTAGAAGTTATTTGATTGGGGCCAAAATTATTGTTTTTACAAATCATGCCGCAATCAAATACCTCCCAAAGAAACCTAATTCCAAGCCATGGTTAATACGATAGGTGCTACTTTTGCAGGAATTTATTTTGGAAGTCCGTGACAAAAGCGGGAGAGATAATTTTGTGGCTGATCATTTGTCACGATTAATCAATGGAGAAGTTACAAAAGGTAAGAGAGAAATAGCTGAAGCATTTCTAGATGAAAAGCTATTTCTCCTTCAAGAAAGACCATGGTTTGTTGATATAGCCAACTACAAAGCCTCCGGAATTATTCATGATCATTTCAACTATCATTAAAAACGGAAATTTCTCAAATAGGTCAACTATTATGTCTAGGACGAGCCATACTTATTCAAAGAAGGAACTCACAACATAATTCGAAGGTGTGTTGATTCAATGGAGGCTCAACAAATTTTATGGCACTGCCATAATTCTGCTTATGGAGGACACTTCGATGGAGAAAGAACTGATGCAAAAGTCCTCCAGTCTGGTTTTTTCTGGCCCTCTAATTTTAAAGATGCCAAAAAATTTGTTCAAAAATGTGATGCACGCCAAAGATTTGGCGGAATTGGAAAAAGAAATGAAATGCCCTTGCAAAATATTTTGGAAATAGAAATTTTTATTGTTGGGTCATTGATTTCATGGATCTTTTACCATCACAATTTTCAAATGAATATATCTTGGTGGTTGTTGACTATGTTTCTAGATGGGTAGAAGCATTAGCAACACCAAAAGCGGATGGAAAAACAGTTATAAAATTTTTGAAAAATAATATTTTTACCCGCTTTGGAACACCAAGAGTACTCATAACTAATGGAGGATCTCATTTTGTAAACTCCCAATTAAGCAAGGTTTTGGAATTTTATAATGTTAAAGATAAGGTAGCATCACCTTATCACCCACAAACCAATGGGGAGGCAGAAGTATCCAAAAGAGAATTAAAAAGAATTTTAGAAAAAAAAACAGTCTCTTCCTAACGGAAAGATTGGTCACAAAAGTTGCATGATACTTTATAGGCATATATAACTACATTTAAATCAACAACAGGCCAAACTCCATACCAACTACTTTACAGCAAAGCTTGTCATTTACAAGTTGAATTGGAGCATAAAGCCTATTGGTCACTTAAGTTTTTCAATTTTGACTTCAATGATACATGAACAAAACGAAGGAATCAATTACACCAATTAGAGGAAATGAGGTTCCAAGCCTATGAATCTTCAAGATTGTATAAAGAAAAGGCTAAAATTACCATGACTCCAAGATCCGAATAAAAGATTTCTATAAAGTACATAAGGTACTCTTGTTTAATTCAAGATTAAACCTACTTCTGGGAAAATTCAAGACCAGATGGTCGGGGCCATTTGTAATAAAAGATGTTAAAGAATTAGGAGCAGTTGAGTTGGAAGATTCAAAGTTTCAAATGACTTGGACAGTGAATGGATAGAGGTTAAAACCATAATTGGGTGATGAATCAGGCTCCATCATCGAAATTACATTAGAATAACCTCTACATCTGGAACAGACGTCAAGCTATTGACATTAAACAAGCGCTTCCTGGGAGACAATCTAGCAGTTGGTTAGTTTTTGAATTTCTTTTTAATTTATGTTATATTTTATGTTTAAATTAACTCTATATTTAGTAATATGTTATTTTTATTTTAGAAAATTTCATATGCATTAAACATCTCCTTAAAACCAATTTTTCCATTGCCTTGAGGACAAGCCATCATTTAAAGAGGGGGAACATGGTTTAATGCATATGATAATTTTTAAAGAAAATAGTGTATATAAGATTGTATAGTTATTTAAAAACTAATTTGGTTGTCCATAAATTCAAATAAAAATTTCAAAACCAAAATCAAAGTGACTAAAAGAAAAAGAAATGGTGGCATGATTACATGATTATAAATTGCTAAGCATATCTTGGCTTAAGCTTTTATTGAGCAAAATGAGATATATGCTAAACTTTTTTGTGAAAACATCAAATAATGTCATAACTTGAAATTTTTTGCAAAAGGAATTTATATTTGTGTAGAATAATCTTTGCACACATTTTTTTGAAATCAAGAAGTGTAAATCCAAACCAAGTGAGGGAGTGAGCCAAACACATGAGGATCAGAGTTAAATCACCATTTGATTGTCTAATTAAACTTGTTTGAGTCTTTAAATATCTTAATTGCATAAAATTGATAGGAAGTGATCAAGACATGTTATTTCTTGAACCAAATGGCCAAAAAGTCTTAAAAAAATTAGGATTATCCGTTGATAAGCCCCTATGAGCTAAAAAAAGTAAATCAGTTTCTCAAATTATCCCATGAAACCGAAATTGAAAACAATGTTCAAAGAGAGCATTAAATTTTGAAAATGGTGTTTGAAAATATCAAGTTGGGGGGAGAAATGGTGAACTTGGCTTCAAAGCTTCTTAAAAATAAAATAAAAAGAAAATTTTTCTCAATCTCTTTATAAAAACAACAAAAAGTTGTAAAAGAAATTGAAAAACAAAAAGTGATTGAGAAATACAAAGAAAAGTAAAAAAGAAGCCAAGGTTCAAAAATCTAAGATTTGGAAAATAAAATTATGGGGAAAATAGAGTGGAATGTCTCATTGAGAAAATTTTACAAAATGCTCTCTTTTTACTTAAACTCAAACTCATTATCTAGAAAAACCATGATTATCCAAACCAAGCCTCATTGCAATCGAAAACAAGACCTTAGTGATCCTTGATTGATTAGAAAATTTAAGAGAATAGGTGAGACAAAGAACAAGTTCAAATTACTACAATCAAATGTTTGAAAATTTGAGTGAAACACTTACCCCTTTAAAGTTCCATTTTTGAACTTGTGTGCAAAAACACTTTTTGATTGAAAAAAATTTGCTTAGATAAATTTATACACACTTTTGATGAACAAAAGCATACACTTCATGTTTGAAGCATTATGTGTAAAAAAATCACAAATCAAGAAAAAATTCATTCAAAACATTTTTTTATCAAGTTTGAAATCGTAACAATCTTATCTTAAAAATTAGCCAAGTGTTGATTTCGGATGTGCTTTACCATTTGTTTGAGGACAAATTAAGTCTTCAGTTGGGAGTATTTGATAAGTGTCAAAAGTGCCTAAAATTCATATACTTTTTATGGCACTTATCCTTGGAAAAATTGAGAAAACAAACTTAATTCAACACTTTTTGGATAAAATATCACAATTCTGTATATATGCTTTGTGTATTTCTTTTGTATTATATTTTGTAGGATATAGGTGAGGAAAAGAGAATAATTAATCAAATACAAACAAAGTGCTTAAAATAGGCCAAAATGACCGACAAATGACATGCTTAAGCTTGATGTGGCAAGCTATGTGCTTAGTCTTAAGCATGATTCAACAAGACTTGGCCTATGTGGAAAAATATGGAGTCAACTTGAAGCTACTCACTAAGCAGCTTAGCTTGGACCAAGCCCACACCTAGCTGACCTGGACCCAACCTGGCACAATCAGAACACAAGCCTGGGACAAGCCAACCTGCTCAAGCAGACAGCTTAGCAGGGCACCTAGACCGCCAACTGTGGAACCACACACCTGAACAGATCAGAAAACACCAGGCCACATCACCTTCAACACGGTCAAAGCTGCTCAAGCACGCAGCTTAGCGGTGCCACATAAGCGTTTTGCGGTTTACACCCGACAACTTGGTCAAGTTATCTTGGCCACCAAGAAATCATGACATCATGCATGACCTCACTCTAAGTAGCTTCCATAGGCTTTTTAGAGGTAGCTCGCAATAGTTGGGTCAGTAGCTCACAATAGTTGGGTCAGTAGCTCACAACTAGGTTGGGTGAATCAGCCCCAAGAAGGTGACTATGTTGCTTGGCCATGACCAAACCCATGCTAAAGGTTTGGTCAGCAGATTGGCGGTCAAGAAGAGGAGCTCAAGAAGAGGAGCTTCGCGGTTGGCAGAAACTCCTATAAATAGGAGGCACTTCATTGATACACTTTGTGAAAAGGAAAAATATATAGTTATAATGTATGACAAGCTGAAAATGTATATGTATTTGACTGAAAATTCATTGATAGATATTAGAAATCTATGCATGCGTTTAAAACCCAAAAACCTCTTGATTCTATAAATCTAATGCCAGTTATCAATTAACTATATTTCTTAATCGATTAAAATGAGTTCCAGTAGCAAACATTTCATTTTTCGCTACATTTAATCGATTAAGATTCATTTTAATCGATTACCTAAGCTCATTTTTCTGAAAACCTGAAACTTTAACATTGATTAATCGATTAAATGATGCTCTTAATCGATTAACGGAAGTAGATAAATTAGAATTAGTAGCGTTTTTGTCATTTTTTTAAACCCTTTCTTCCCCCTTTTCTTTGAAAATCTCAAAAGCAAACAGCAAATTCGAAATCTTAGCTTAATAGAAGAATGAAACCTCACCTTTACCCATTGCGCACCTCAATTCATCCAATATGTTTCTCAAATTTCCCTAGAAACCCTATTCCCAATTCCAAACCCTAAGCTTTAGGTTCCCTCCCTTATCTTTCTTCTCCTCTCATTACTCACGGTTTTCAATCAACAATGGAAAGATGACGTTTGAAGAGGTTCAAGACAACTGCTCAATGCACTCGTAGGCCTCTACTGCTTGATCTTCAAATTTGAACATGAGGCATGACCGCGGAGATCCCTACTACTCACTCATACTTCATGAGACCTGGTTGTCCAAGTTTCAGGAACCCCACCTACATAAGGTATGTTGATCTTACCTGGATGGTGGAACAAAATTTCGAGTTTCCGCAAGGTATGCAAGCGAACAGAGCTGTAATGTTTCTGGAATAAACGGGTAATTTATTTCCCGCTTTGATTAGGGAATTTTACGCTAACTTCCGTTATAAGGATGGTAGATATTGGTCTACGATTTCGGGAAATCTGTTTGAGATGGATAGTGATATTTTTAAAAATGTGGGTGGGTTATCCACTACTAGTGTTAGCCTAGGTGATTGTGAATGGCTTAAGGATTTCGATGCTACTGAGGTATATAAATCATGTATGAGAGGTCCCCATCTGTATGTCTAGGGAGAACTAACTAAATCTGGTTCATTATCGGTAGAGAATAGATTGCTTCACTATTTGATTACATATATCTTAGTTCAGAGAAACACTAATCATGCACCACCAACTGTTAATGATCTAAAATTTATGTATGTTATTAAGGAGAATATAATGGTTAATTTGCCTGAGGAAATCCTCAGGGTCATGTATAATGTCTCTACATTGCAATCCAAGTTGTTGCCCTGCAGTATGTTCATATAGAGAATTATTGATTATCTGCATATTGACGTATATGACACCATCGTCACAAAGACTTCTGATAAAGATCACCTAGTTGGTGAGAGCCTCATCCACAAGATGGGTATCTACAAGTATGGAAGTACTTGGCAATACCAGGAGGATTACACTATCGTGGATTTGGATCTATTTGATGATGTGGATCAGGCTGGTACAAATCAGCCTAATGCAGAAACTCAAAGGGAGCCATTTGGAACTGCACCGCAGGAATCATCCTTTGGATTAGCTCAGTTGGATGTCATGGAGCAAAGGCTGAACAACTGAATGGACTTACACTTTCAGTCTTTAAAGGACTCCTACCATACTGATTTGGAACAATTTGAGGAGCGTCAGGTTGCCTACATCGATAACCACTATCAGGTTATGAGGAGCTTTATCCATAACACTGCTAAGGCACAGAATGAGAGATTTTGTATAGAATTTGAGAAGCTGAGATTCCTCATCCAGGGTGATAGTAGTCTGACCGTACTGGATGACAGAGATCCTCCTCCGCATCCCTAGATTAGAAGACCTTAGACCTTAGATTGCCATAGGTTTAGTTCTTCTATATGGCTAATTTTCAGGATTTTATACTGCTTTGTAATTTCGAGACATATTTTCTCTATGTTTTTTGGGTTATAACTCTAACTATCTACTTTTGTTGCACTATTGTGACTTGATATGCATGCCATTTGAACTTAAATCATTACTGCTTTGGTTTTAATTTGCTTACATAACATTCCTATCTATGTCAAATATAGGATGGTTACATGTTTAATGGTTCTTTATCATCTTGGGTTGTATGTATCTTTTATGCTTGATTGAGCCTACTGTAGGAATGCTATGCTATAAATATTTGATCATTCCATACTTGATTAGTTCATGTATAACCTTCCATGCCAATAAATCTGTCATATTGTTGTATTATGTGGTTTTAATCGATTAAATGCTGATCAATGTGTGCACTTGTTCAATTCTTTCATCAACTGGTTAATTAATTACATTCCCAATATTAATTGATTAATTAAAGTTTGAGTTCACTTCATATCTCTTCTTACTTTTTACCAAAATTTCATTTAGTTTATCTTTTTCATAATGTCAAAAGTTGTTTGATGTGTGCAGGTTGTAAATAATATTCAGCTTATGTTGTCTAGCTATGTGTTTTAACTTTGAAATCAACAACCATGCATTCTGTGAGCATCTTCAAGCTATGCATCAAAAAAAATTTGGTGTTGAGTTTGTCATCATCAGAAAGGGAGAGATTGAAAGTGAAATATGTCAAGATAGCACTTAGCTTGCCTTTGTTTCGATGAAGACAAAGGAATTAGTGAAAGCTTAAAGATAACTCAACAAATCAACATGCCAAAGATTCAAGAGCTTCATGTCTAAACTAGAGTCTTAGATATGTGTCTTAGTTATTGAGTCTAGGTTAGGTAAACCTAGATGCAAATCTCATAAGTTCTAAAAACTATCATATCATTTACATGAGACATGCCATCTAGCTTATTATATGTTCATGCATTAATCATACATGTTATTTGTGCATCTTAGGCATAACATAATGGTAAAACATGTATAGTTGATAAGCATAACATATAGGTAGTTTACCATTTAATATCTTAACTAAAAATATGTTAGTTAATCGATTAAGTAAGGCTTTAACCGATTAACGTGAAAACAGTTTTAATCAGTTTCAACAGATAACTGAAAAACAGAATTCTGTTATTCTAAACAGCCCGTTAATCGATTAATAGGGCACTTAATCAATTAACTTGGTACAAAACAAGTTTTCTATATAAACTGTGTTTTTACACCATGCTTCATACATTTTACATTCATTCATTCATTTTTTTTAGAATTGCTAAGTTGCATATTTTCGTATTCTTTGTATGTCATATAGGCAGAGATAATTGCATGTGAGATTAGTGAGAGCTAGTATCATGCTTAGGGTTTAAAATGCCATCCAATGCATGTGATTAAATGTGTTCATCATTCTATCTTTCTTGCGTGATTCTTCAATTCTTTTAGAGATTTCTTAGGGTAGAAATTACTTGTTCTTCATGATTATGATCTTATACATATTCATAATAATTTGTGAGATTTGTATAGGGTTTATAGCTTGTTCTTAATTGTAATATTTGAGCTATTTTGTGCTCCACATTACTCTATTTTTGTTGTGATTTTTGTAACAAGGAAAGTCGTTCTCTTGGTGTCGTACCACCAACGAGATATAGAGAGTCTTCACCAAGACTTGGAGGTCTTGAGTTTAGAACATACTTTTGGTTGGGGCTGGATCGTAGGAAAGGTTTTCCTAGGCGATTGGGTAATGTCAAACCAAGGTAGAGGTTCTAGGAATTCAAGAAGGTAGCGTTCAAGGTCTTGTATTTGGAAGTGTGTATATAAGATACATTGGCTTCAATTTTTAGTGAAGAAAATCTCCTAGATCAGAAGGGAGGACTGGATATAGTTTTCCAGTGGACCGCAAAACGAAGCAGTATAAAAACCTTGTTGTAGGCTGTTTCTTACCCTTATCTCTTTATTGTTTTAGTATTTTTAATTGGCTATTGTAGCTAATATTTTGATTATAGTAACTCTGCCATATAAAAATCATTTATGTTCAAATATATATGCTATATCTTTTATGTATAATCTGTAAGTGGGTGTGTAATTGAGCCATTCAGCAACTGTTAATTATGTGCGACTTAATCGATTAAGGCAATCTTTAATCGATTAACTAGGTGATTTTCCAGAATAGGGCTTTAGTGCGAATAGCGGTAAGTGGGAACCGCAACACCTATTCAACCCTCCCCCTTCTAGGTGTATTATGTCACTGATACCTAACACCTTATGCAATTATCCATCCTCTTTAGCAAATTGATAGGCCAGTTATAAACATGGAAGCTATAGACTAACATGTTGTGGATGATAGATTTATGAAGTTCAATTGTGCCCATAATTGAAAGGAAAGACCCCTCCCATTTAGCCAATTTGTTCATAATTTTGTCTGTTATGGGCTGCAAGTGAATAACTTTTGGTTTTCCTTTGAACCAAGGAACACCGAGATAAGTGAAAGGCAAGAGACCTGCTCTAAAAGCCAGCCAGCCAGCTAGTGAGATTGGCCATTTTCCAAGTATTGGCTTGAGTAGAATAAAACTTGCATTTGTATAGGTTTAACTATTGCCCTGAGATTTTAGCATAGTAAATAAATAGATTCTTGAGAGCTTACAATTCTCGTTTGATGCCTCTATAGAAAATCAAGATGTCATAAGCATATAAAACATGGCTTGGAGTGTTAATCCTAGGACCAAAAATTATGCTAATTCTCCCACTTTCCAGCAACTTCGATAACCCTCTACTGAGCACATCCTCAACCAAACTGAAGTAACCAAAAGATTGGCCATTAACTGAAATGGACAATTTAGTAGAGTTGAGAATCACCCCTATCTATTTGATAAAAGAATTAGCAAACCCAAAAGCCTTAAGAGTATCCATCAGTAACCTCCAAAGGTCTTGTGATCAAGGAGATTAATTGCTTCAGAAGCAATACAAATGCAATCTTGAATATATCTATCCTTGATGAAGCCTCTCTGCTGGTTGGAAACGATTTTTGGAGCAATTATTGTAAGCCTGTTAGCCAAGACTTTAGTGATGATTTTAAACTGAAAGTTAGACGAAGCAATTGGCCTAAAATCCTCAATCTTATATGCGCTAGAGAACTTAGGGATTAGAACAACATTGTTAGAGTTAAGATTTGGATGATTCCACCCCTGGTTGAAGAACTGAATCACTGAATCACTAATTGACAAACATCATGACCAATGATATCCCAAAATTCCTGGAAGAAACAACCTTCAAACCCATCAGGGACAGGAACACTATCCCCATTCATGGCAAACACAACAGCCTTAATCTCATCTTGCAAAGGAATGCTTGAAAGCATTGAATTATCCTCACCAGTTACCAATTGAGGAATTACAGAGTTTATTTGGTTTCTATGATAAATGTCATTCTCTGAAGCATACAAGTTTGTGAAGTAATCCAACACTTGATTTGAAATTTCTTGTTGATCCAACACAGAAGTATCATCATTTCTAAGCGTGGGCATAAATTTAGTTGCATACCTGATTTTGGCAATTTTGTGGAAGTAACTTGTGTTCCTATCACCACTAATCTGCCAATTCAATCTCGATTTATCCCTCCAAAACTCCTCTTCTGAGTTTAGGGCTACTAACAGCTCCTTTTGAGCATGCTCCTCTTGAGCCAGAAGGATCTCATTTTGGCCATCAGAGTTGATTCTTTGCTGGATACTCTCCACTAAAGCAAAAGCATTCATGACCCTTAGATTAATGTTTCCAAAAACCTCTCTATTCCAGACTTTTAAAATAGCCTTTAGGCTCTTGAGCTTTTTGGACAAGACATACATAGGACATCCCACCACACTGATAGTCAATTGATTCTCAACCACCTTCCTCAAGCTCTGATGATGAAGCCATATTTTATGGAACCTAAAAAGAGTTTGCATATTGTTACATCCATTGGAAGAGCATAACATTAGAGGATGGTGATCAGAAGAAGATCTAGGAAGAGTATACCAAGAGGTGTGATTCCAAATGGAAAGTCAACTATCATTACAAATTGTTCTATCCAATCTCTTTTTAGTATGAGCCACTATTGAAAGCGGAATTCGAGAGGGGTTTCTCCTTCTCATTTCCTCGGTGTGTTCTTTTTAAGTAAGTGAACTCGGTTTTATTCTTTGTTCGCCATCTCGGCATTGCTGAAATAAATTCCAACGCCGGTATAATGGTTTCAAGAATATTCCCGTTACAACTTACTTCTTTAATAATCATATAAATAAGTCATTCATTCTTTGCCCCATCTCGGCTTTGTTAGAATAAATTCTAACGTCGATACAATGGTATTGAAGCAATTACCTATTACATAATTATTAAGTACCTTTGAATACCATCTCGGTTTTGTGGAATAAATTCCAACACCGGTTTAATGGTATTCTAATATATAAAAGTGATGAATAGTTAGTTGTTAGATACAAATAAATAAATAAAGAACAAAAGAAT
>NW_017726623.1:0-7130 GCF_001865875.1 Lupinus angustifolius | reverse complement strand
TAAATAAAAGTTAGTAAGATAGTTTCATCACTTTTGTATATTAAAATGTGTTTTCAACAAATAAATTTATTGATAACACTTTACTATTTTACAATTCACACCTCCTTCAAGATTCAATTGTAGTATAGTATAGGGTTATGTTGAAACACAAGGAATTGCCTAATAAAATGAATCATATGAATATGTCAATGCACAAATAATGAGGTAAACATATTTTGTTGGTTTTTTGGTTTGATATGCACATAAATAAATTAACAAGAAAAATAAACTAAGTATTCACAAATTCATGAGGAGACAAAATCTTTTTGAATAAGAAAAGAAAAGATTTCTCAACTTCTTATGAGTTTGAACTACTTAGACAAGATCTTATGTTTTACCTTGATTAACTCTAAACACCAAGTTCTAAAATCCTCCTTTTAGTGTATGTCCTAAAATGGTATAATGATAATCATTTATATTTGTTACTAAATAATATTACGTCCATAGATAAAGAGACTAGGTTGTCACACCCTAGTCATTGCTGACTCTAATATTGAAGTAGTAATGAATATAAGATCTTAAGAAAAGTATGCTTAACTTGGAAAATAAACTAAGTAGTACAACTACTTCTTAGTTTATTTCTTAAGTGTTTGAGACAAGTAATTTTATTGACTTGAAATCATTTTTTAGGTGATCAATCTAAAAAGAGCATTAAGTATTTCTCAAAAAAATAAAATTAACCAAAGTACCAACTTGAATGATTAAAATTCAAACTTTTAGAATATAAGAAGATGTAGAAATTACATAACCTTATTCAAAAGAAAATGTTATGAGCATCAGCCATCCATGCAAGGATTGGATACTTTTGAGTTCCAAATGAGAGTACAAAAATTGATTTTTGCATCTCATTTGCCTTCTCATTTTCTCCTCTTGAATTCTAAACTAAAATTACAAACTTAATTGAAAATAAAGCTCTAAAAACACTAAGAAATGAAGAGAGAACTTCAGAAAGGATTTCTAGTGAGAGTCTTGTTAATTTAAAGTGTTGTTGGCCTCCTTTGCTCGAATGAATTGGTCTCTATTTATAGACTTCCTTTCTGGACCGCTGAGCTGCTTGGCTGGACCGCTAAGCAGCTGACCAAACCCTTCAAAGCTTAGTCACCTCCTTGTGCTTAGTCAATGGAGCTGACCAAACCCTTGATCAAGTAGCTTAGTCACCTCCTTGTGCTTGACTCATCAAAGCTAGTTGTGGGCTATTAAACCAGCTATTGTGAGCTACTTCTGAAAAGCCTATGGTGGGTTACTTGAGGTCAGGTCAGGGATGACTTCATGTTTTTGCTTGTTGGTTAAGTCAGGTCTAGTGCACACCGCTCAGCGCACCTACTTCACTACAAGCTGCTCGTTCAGCAACTTTGACCGTGCTGACTAGGATGTGGGCTGGTGCTTGTTGATCTGGTTAGGAGTTTGGTTCTCCGCTAAGCTGTTTGGCTGGACCGCTAAGCTGCTTGTTTAGAAGCTTGGGCATGTGCCAAGCTTGTGTCTGACCGTGTCAATTGGAGGTCTGACCGTGCCAAGACTAGGTTGGTGCTAGGCTGAGCGGCCAAGCAGGTCCGCTCAGCTGCTTGCTTGAGCAGCTTGGTCCAGGTCATGCTGGTGTCCAGGTCAGGCTGGCGTCCAGGTCAGGCTGGTGTCCAGGTCAGCTCACCGGGGCTTGGTCCATGCTTAGCTGCCTGGTTGAGCACCTTGATTTTCTTGACTTTTTTGGCTTGTTGACCATGAGTCTTTTTTTCTTTTCTTTTCTTCATCCTAAATCCTACAAAATACATAAAAATAAAATACACATACAAATATACAAGATTGTGATATTTTATACAAAAAGTATTGTTTTAAGTTGGTTTTTTCCTATTATGCTTAAGATAAGTGCCATAAAAGTGTATGAAATTTACGTATGTTTGGCACTTATCAGCCAACCTTCTCCTTTTGTTAGACCAAGTGAATCCAGCTCCCCTAGTCAATATGTGATGCAAATTACCAACCTTAGAGAAAACTTTAAAACTTCACAAGCAGTTCTATTAGGCAGAGAGGCTCCTCTGCACTCATTGGCACCCAAGACAGAGTTGAAATCCCCTATGTAGCACCAAGGCCCATGATGGGCAGAAATCAAAGAGAGAATTTCAGACCACAAGGACCTACGAATCAAGTATTGTGTGTCTGCATAAACAACACAAATGAAAACTTGTTAACTATCCAAAATCAGAGAAATAGAGATTTGCTGAGAAGTATAAGAGATTATGTTAGGATTGAAATCAACATGACAAAGCCCCTAGATATTAGACAACATGCTACCCCTATCATTCACTATGAAAAGCTTTAAATTCAAAGCCGACCAGCATAAGGGATTGATCTTATTTGAATGCCCCATGGGCTTAGATATGAAGACAACATCTAGCTTATTTTCAGAACAAAGTTTTTTAAGCAGTAATCTAGTTGTAGGATTACCCATACCTCTATTGTTCCAATAAAGCACCCCTCATGTGGAAACATTTAGATAACCACCTCTACGGGTAAAGTGAAATCTTTCCAAACTTTGTTTATGCCTCAATGTTTTCTTTCGAGATTTTGACAGAACTTTTGTGTAAGTGCCCTCCTTAGTTATATCAGCATCACCGTTCTCAGCTATAGCATCCTCCCCCTCATCAACCCAAAGTGTGCCCATAATTCTTGACTCTTTTGCTACATGCAAGTTGGTCATTTGATCATGAGATTGGACTATGAAATTTTCTGCTTGTAAGAGTTGTACTATGTTGTGGCCATCATTTTCCATGGAATCTTCCACTCTTGTATCATTAGATTCCTCATCAGAGGATCCTTCTATATCACCTGCCTCCTCCTCAGGGGGAAGCAACCTTTGGAAGTTGATCCACTTGTAATTTCACATAATTGTCAAACTCCAAATTAATGATCAAGTCATTTTCTTGCATTGGATTAGGCACTTCCCTCAATTTTCCAAGAACACGTTCATTGTTTTGGGTTGGATTGGAGGTGTTTCACTTGTTTCCATTGTTTGATGTCGGGTCATTTTCTAGTATGAACTTTGTAGGTTTCCCGATAGGATTAACTTTCTTAGGCCTTAAAACTCAACTCTTGATTCCTTATTAGTTCTCCTGCAATTAGAGGCCAGATTTCCTATGGAATGGGATCCAGTACAAAAATCAGGGGGATTTTCATTCACTATGGAGACAAAGAAGGCAAATCCTTTTTTCCACTAGTATCTGATTTGGCAGGGTTCCTTTAAGATCGAGGTCCACCAGTATCCTTCAAAGTGTCCGAAGGATCTGCTTGAGGTTGCCTCATCAAGAGATATTGGGGTTCCCAACCCCCAGCTATTGAGAACAGAATCCTTGCACTCTATTACTCAAGTGGAAGACCCAAAATCCTTATCAAACATTGTAAATGTGACAGTTATTGAAGAATATGATTGAAATCTAGGGTCCACAGTTACAAACGAAGAAATTCTGGTTTCAACCTCCAAGATCCAACCGTGCAAACCGTCCTCATATCCTCAATCGAGGAGAAAGAAAAATTGTAGAGCCTCGGCCCAGGAAAATCATGCTCCACTTCCCAATCATATTCCATAAGGAATGAAGCTTAGTTCTGAGGTCATTGAACTTAATGGGTTTTTCTCCCTTTCATAGAATAAGCCTTCCATGAAGATGAAACTTACACCGTTGGAGGCCATCTTGGTACTCCTTTTCCAGGATCTTGATTGCTATAGCATCTCCCTTTATACATGGTTGTGGCAACTGAGAGATTGTTATGTCATAGGTATCCTTGAGTGCTTGAGCGAATGACTTCTTCATGTTGAGTTCCTGGATTTTTGGAGCATTCAGTTTTTGTGAATGATCTCTTTTGAAGAAGATGTGTCCGGATTGGCCAAGAAGTTCCAAGGAGTCACTGTTTTAGAATTTTAGGAATTCATCAATGCAGATCTGAGATTGTTGGAGCTTCAAACCCTAGGAAAGATTTTTTGACACATGCATAATATATGGATTCAATCTTGATTAAGTTGAATAAGATCACAATAAAACTTTCACCGTCAAATAATAATATCTCAACTTAAGTGGAAATAAATTGGGTCCTCAAAATATGATTTTCCACTAAATATAATGAGTTATAATTACAATATCTCACCCCGAGATCTCTATGTACCTTACACACTCACTAATACTTATACCCTTGGAAAACACATTTCTAAGTAACTCTATCCCATTTCTACTCACACCCTTGTGAAAGAAAGTAATTACAATGAATGTAGAATTACAATGATGCCTTGGATTGCCTTTACAAGTATGAAATATAATAACACTTGCAATCCAATCAACTCTTTTGTATACTTAGTAATAATGCTCTTTAAGTTTACAAAACTTTGAAACACTTTACTTCAAGCAACTCAAAAAATAACTTTGAAATTTGAGTGCAAGTTGCTAGAAGTGCAGAAAACTATTTCAGAAAAGTGTAGGAAAGTTGTGAGAAAAGTGTGAAAGAGTTATGAAAGAGGATTGTGAGTTCTAAGGCCTTTAAATAGGCTTTCCAACCACTCATTGTGCCTTTATGAAAGAGTATGAGTTGTTTATAATGAAGGCATTTTGTTTGGGATGAAAACCCTTGAGTTTCAAATCTGAAAAAGTGATGTAACAGCTCTCAGTAACTGATTTTAGCAAGTGGGTAATCATTTCCCCAAACACGACCTTTTGAAAAATTACATTGAGTAATCGGTTACTTAAACTTTCTGTCCAATAGTGAATTAAAATTCACTTAGAGAAATCAGTTATCAAATTTGAGTAATCGGTTACTGAAATTTGAGTAATCAGTTACTCCAATTCAAATTTTGTTGGATAACTGATTCTCACTCATGTAACATGTTACTCAAATTTCAGTAATATGTTACACGGTATTTTGAAAAATGTTTTCATTTAAAACATGAAGTGTTTCTATTTCTTTTAAAATATTTTGAGCATTACTACTTTGGTATATTAATGAGTATAGGATAGAAGTACCTATTTAGAATTAAACTAATTGTCTTGAAGCTTTAATCTTCTTGGTCTTCATAAGTAATCTTCTTTTTCTTCTTTTTGGTGATGTTGGTGTCTTCATCAAAACCTTGCCAAGGTCAGGTGTAAAGATCTTTTGGCAGTTAAATATAAAAGAGATCCAATCATACATCGATACTTTGATATTTCAATGCTTTTTCATGCTTCGTTCGTATCAATGTATGTATCGGATCCCATTGGAGTAGTTATTGGCTTGTAACCATCCATGTCGAATCTTTTTAGCAAGTCTCTGCAATACTTGGATTGACTTACGAAAATTCCATTATCAAGTTGTTTGGTTTGAATTCCAAGGAAGTAATTTAACTTCCCCATCATGGACATTTCAAACTCTCCTTGCATCATTTTTCCAAATTCACTACACAAAACCTCATTAGTAGAACCAAAAATAATATCATCTACGTAAATTTGAACAACTAGAATATGATGATTTATTCTTTTTATAAAGAGTGTAATGTCGATCTTTCCTTTGTTGAATCCTTTTTCAAGTAGAAATTTAGTTAGACGATCCTACCATGCACTTAGGTGAATATAATAACAATGTTACCTACACCAAGGATTTTTCTTTTGATGTTCTATGCATAGGTAACAAGGCATTTATTGCTTGAATAAATGACAATTTTGAATCTCCTCTTGCTATGTGCTTTGAACAATCGTTGTCATGATAATACATTTATGCTAATGGCTTTCAAGCACTCCTGCAAAACAAATTAAAAATATTTTCTAGGTATCCAATGTGATTTGGGTTCTGCGAGGTTAGTACCTTTCTCAACCCAAACATATTGGCCAGTTGGACTATCAACTTTTCTAATATGACATGAATTAGGAGTATGGGCAACATTTTTACAATAAAAGCACGTGGGTTGATGTTGATGCATTTTTTGTTTAGACTTGTAGAAAGAATGTTGATCAAGATTTTCTTTAGAAATATTATGCATGCAATCATTCTTAGTTTTTACAAAAGTACTCTTTGTTATACAATTACTTTTTCGGCTACTTGTGTAGCCTAGACCTCTTTGGTCATTGGCATGTTTTTGAGTATTTAAAATATTGTCCAACTTATATATACTCTTCTTGAACATATTCATTTATTGATTTAATGAAATAATTTTAGTTTCAAGAGTATCACATTTTGGACAATCAATGCACTTGTCATTGGATTTGGATTTTAAAGCATCCTAATCTTTTTGTAGAATTTTATTTTGACTCTCAAGAAGTTCTATAGTGTTTTTCTGATTTATTCACACTTTAGAGAGTTTAAAAAATTCTTCATGTAATTCACAAAAGGTGTTATGTAACTCATTATATGAAAATGTATCATTTGGTTCAGAGTTACTAACTTCATAATCGTCATTTGAATTGTGTGAAGCCAACAATGAAATATGAGTTTGCTCCTTAATTCTGAGTTCTGCATTTGAACTGTCATTTTTATCTTCTGACATAACATTTTTTCTCCTACGCTTCTTGTCCTTCTTTCCTTTGAAAGTACGATGCTTTTGTAGGGTTGGACAAGCACGTTTTAGATGTTCTAGTTTTCTGCATATAGAGCATGTAGATTTTTGCTTTGATATCGATGCTTCACTATTTGTTGTAGACCTTTGTACTTCTTTGGCTCCATATATCCTTTCCAAAGTGTACCAAATTTATTTCGATATTTTGCAACTTGACACTCTAAGGAATTCTTTTTCTTCTAGAGTCGACACCAGAATGTTTTTGGCTTTAAGGTCGTATTGGACTTTAGTTTTATCTTCAACGGTCCATGAACATTTTGGTTTTGGTTGTTTAACCCCATTAACAACCATGTATGGTATGAATGGACCTTCTTCTATTGAGTCTCATATATCTAAGTCTTGAGATTCTATGAAGATTCTCATTCTGATTTTCCAAAATTTATAGCACTCTCCAACAAAGCTTGGAGGGCGGTTGATGTCAGAACCTTCTCCTAGGAATGATCTTGAGACCATCTTCAATATAGGATCAGACATGTGAATAACTTACTCAAAAAATAGCTCTGGTGCCAATTGTAAGACTGAGATTGCAACT
>NW_017726622.1:0-31080 GCF_001865875.1 Lupinus angustifolius | reverse complement strand
AAATGAAGAGTTAAAGTGCAGCAGATAATATTGCAGAAAATAAACAAGAATAAATCAAAGAGGTAAGGGAGAAGAGAGTATACAAATGTTTTATATTGGTTCACCTTCTTGTCCACCGAAGGCTACGTCCAGTACTCTTGTAGCACAAGAGATTTTCCACTAAATATTATGAGTTGTAATTACAATATCTCAACCAGAGATCTCTATGTACCTTACACACTCACTAATACATATACCCTTGGAAAACATCTTTCCAAGTAACTCTATCCCATTTCTATTCACACCCTTGTGAAAGAAAGTAATTACAATGAATGAAGAATTACAATGATGCCTTGGATTCTTGGATTGTCTTTACAAGTATGAAATATAATAACACTTGCAATCCAATCAAATCTTTTGTATACGTAGTAATAATGCTCTTTAAGTTTACAAAACTTTGAAACACTTTACTTCAAGCAACTCAGAAAAATAACTTTGAAAGTTTGAGTGCAAGTTGCTAGAAGTGCAAAAAACTATTTCAGAAAAGTGTAGGAAAGTTTTGAGAAAAGTGTGAAAGAGTTATGAAGGAGTTGTTAAATGATTGTGAGTTCTAAGGCCTTTAAATAGGCTTTCCAATCAGTCATTGGGTCTTTATGAAAGAGTAGGAGTTGTTCGGAATGAAGGCAATTCGTCTGGGATGAAAACCCTTGAGTTTCAAATCTGAAAAACTAATGTAACAGCTATCAGTAACCGATTACAGCTAGTGGCTAATCGGTTACCCAAACATGACGTTTTGAAAAATTACATTGAGTAAGCGGTTACTCACTTGAGTAACCGGTTACTCAAACTTTCTGTCCAACAGTGAATTAAAATTCACTTAGAATAATTGGTTACTCAAATTTGAGTAACCGGTTACTCCAATTCAAATTTTTTTGGATAACTGATTCTCACTCATGTAACCTGTTACTCAAATTTCAGTAACCTGTTGCACAATATTTTGAAAAATGTTTTCATTTAAAACTTGAAGTGTTTCAATTTCTTTTAAAATATTTTGATCATTACTCCTTTGGTATATTAAAGAGTATAGGATATAAGTACCTATTTAGACTTAGACTAATTGTCTTGATGCTTTAATCTTCTTGGTCTTCATAAATAATCTTCCTTTTCTTCTTTTTGGTAATGTTAGTGTATTCATCAAAACCTTGCCAAGGTCAGGAACAAAGATCTTCTTCACAATTTCACTAAAATTCAGGGGTATCAATATAATTTACTCTTATCATTTTCAATGTAGAAGTATTTATTTGACCTCCCTAAATAGTACTCTAACAGTATTTTATATTAACATTCTTCTGTAGATATATATATATAGGAACTGGATCCATTTACTCAAGAGTAAGTTTGAATCCAATGGTTTGAATTAGTGAGTAGATCTAAACCATTAGATTTCCCTAGAATTGATGGCTAGGATGAGGAGTAAGTTTTTTAAACTTACTCTTGGAGTAAGTGAATCTCCACTCATATATATATATACATATATATATATATATATATATATATATATTGATTATATATATATATATATATATTTGTTATATATATTACTCTTATATATTACTACCTAGTAAATTGTTATATATATTTGCTACTTTCCTATACATGGTTTAAAAGTAGTGAATACCTTAAAAGAATTATATGTTAGTAAATTATTGTATATGTCATTAATTATGAATTATACTATTAATTATGTTACTAGTTATTATATATGTTACTAATTATAGATTATATTTTTATATATGTGATGTTTTTTTCCTAAATTACATAATTTTTACACATATTACTAGCAAGCAATTATGAGTTTTAATTTGGTTGCCCATCTATTTATGAATTCTATTTTCTAATAATAATAGTAGTATTTCTGTTTTTATGAACAAAAAATATATTATGAATTATATTTTAAACTTTCAATTGATGCAATATTTAAAAAAAATAGCAAAATAGGAAAACCACTTAATCGAACTGAACCAAACCATTAATGATATGTTTGGTTTCTACAATAAAATTTGTAGTAACTGAGTTTTAAGTGAATAATTTCTATATATTCAGTAGGGTCACTGAATTGCGCCAAAATTCGAACCCAACTTTTGTGGTCCTAATGACTTATGTCTTATAAGTAACAAGCTTATAAACTTATACAGTGATAAGCTATATGAATAGTCAATCAATTTACTAGCATTTTAAATTGAATCAATTATCTTATTAGTGATAAATTTCAGGCCATTAGTTTTTCAACAATCAATTGACTTTTTAATGAGTTTTGTTGTACAAAGTCTTATTATGGAATCACCACACCAGAATTGTAAAACAACAATACATAAAATTGTCATTCGATAGTACTTTTGGACATTGTTTATGTTCGCACACTCGAATGTAGGATTATATTCAATAACGCTTTTAAAGCGCTATAGAAAATAGTCATTTAACGGTGCTCGCTGGAATTAGCGATGTTGAAAGTTCACTTTCTATAACCTCACTCAATCAAGCACAGTTGAAAGTGGACATTCAATATTACTCACTTCAGTGACCACTGTTAAATGTTTACTTTCTGCAACGAGCATTGTTAAATGAAGCAAATTTCTGAGGAATTCTATCAAACACATGAGGAGCATGCCCAATTCCACCACATAAACATGAGATTTCACAATATAAACATCATTTCAAAATCCAATTCATAAACCATTTCATAAACTTGTCTCCCTTAGTTCAAATCCATTTGTATTACCGTGAATTTTTTGTGTATGTTTTATTAATTATTTATTTTAACAACGATTAATTTTGTAAATTAATCAGTATTGAATTAGACTAAATCGTAGTTGAGTGTTAGTCTTGTTTTGTGATTTCATATTTTGTGGTAAATGTTCGTAATTTTATGTGACGGAAAGTTTTTGAGCTGTTGTCGGGCCCAAATTCGCCCGAATGCGGTCCAGTAACGTGTTTTTGATTTCTGTAACTTGGAATCATATTCCGATTATGCCATTGGCTTCAAAATATTATTTCGAGTCAAGATAGACATCAAGTTTATCCAGAACGCATTTCTAAATATTTTTCACTCCAAATTCAGTGTTTCGAAGTTCTAACCGTAAACCGAAGTTGGCAGATTTTTAATATCCGACCGAGTATTAGACGACAATAATCGAGCATATTTTTCGTCAAAAAGGTCACATCGCTTTCATGTAAGAGGCTTGCCTGTGGAACAAGCAAAAATACATATCCTCTTACACAAAATTCCTTAAATCACTCATCTACCTCTTACACGTCTACTTTTTGGAAGAATCCATTGATCTTTACCCACTCTCAAATCCGATTTCTTGTCCTTAAAAGCCAACACCTAGCTTAGGAGAAAACCCTTGGCATTTTCTTTCTACACTTTAGAATTTTAAGAACTCTTAAGGTAGTTCTTCTTAGTTCTTCATTTTGTTCTTCATTTTGATTCTTCGTTTTCTTAAGATCTAACCATTAGATATTTATGAAATTTTAGTATGATATTTATATGTATTTTATGAACATTTTCAACAGTTGAAATGTTCTAAAAATCATCCTAACTCTTGTTATGTTCAAAACTCTAATAGATATTTTCTTGAGCTTAGAAAGTTATTTTGAAACCATGAACTCTTTGTGTTCATTGAGCTGTTTTTAAGGTTTAAAAAGTTGTATTTTTGTTTATTTGAGTGAAAAGTGATGATTTTGAAAGGAGCCTTTAAAAAGTTTTGAACCATGTAAAGTTTGAAACTTTTCATTTGCTTTTGGCTTGAGAAACCATAGCCTTGAACAAATGCTAAATAGTTGTTTTTAAGATTTGATGATAGAAATAATTGTTGTAGTGGAACATGGTTAAAGATGGTGATATTTACATCAAAGGAACCTTTGAGGAGTTTTCTAACCATGCAAAGTTTGGATTATTTTCACTTGTTTTTTGCTTGAAAAATCATGGCCTTGGACAAGTTTAGAATAGTATATTTTTATTGATGAGGTTTGGTTGTGTTTCAAAGGGGATGATTTTTTTATCAAATGAACCTTTAAAGTGTTTAATGATAAGTTGAAAGATCAAAACTTTCCTTAGCATTAGGCCTAAATCATGACCTATGTGTGTTTAGGAAAAGTTTAGTTTCTAACTTTGAAATCCAAAATGTTTGTGGATGAGTTATTGTGAAAAAGTGTAGCATAGGAAATTTTGAGTTCAAATGTTGTTTAGGTATGAGATCAACACTAACAAGAATGTGTTGAAATGACCATGGGAAACTATTGTATAGAATATGGAATCTACTTAAGTTGACTTACTTTATAATGGTAAGATCAAGTTAGAAGATATTGATTTAAAAAGTGTGGAATTTGATTAAGAAACTTACCTTGAAATGGTGAAGTGTGGCTTAAAAAGTCTTCATGAAAGTATAAATTTAGGTTGAGATAAAAGTATAAACTTTATGAAAATCTTACCTTGAAAATGTTGGAAATCAGGAACGAGACTTTTGAGGATAAATGATGGTTCAAAAATATGAATCTTGGACCGGATGGATGAAAGTGTTTGAGTTCATAGATGAGTTAAAACAATGCTTTTACCTTAGGGTTATCATGTAAAAATCTAATTCGTGAATCACTAAATTGTTTTCGTGAGTTTAGTTTCAAAGCTTTCGAAGTCGGACATCCAACCCCCTCTCTCGTAAAGGAAATCAAGAGCGAAAATCTAAGGTGAGGGAGAATACATCGTGACATAGTGGTGTCCGAATATGACACCCAGATCTCCTAAACTATCTCAAAAGTTTGGAGTTATATTTGTGTATTAAGAAAACCCATACTTAATCAATTATTTTGTGTGCTTGGATTTTGTACGAATACTTTCTTAAGTTGTATGATTAGGATAGCTTAAAATATCAAGTATTTTGGTGGCTATCCATGAAGGAACACCACTCGAGAAACTAAAATGCATTGGGAACGAAAACAGAGGAGAGTTTCGATCCGTTAGCCCAAAAGGGCGAGGAAAATGGTCTTGGAACGAAAACTAAAATGCATTGAGGGAGAAACAGAGAATAATGGTTCAAAATAGCCCGTGTCTCGCTTGGGCGAGGGCTAGACAACCTATTTTGGGCATTTTTGGCGCCAAGGCGATCGTACCTCGCCCGGGCAAGTCGAGACGGGTATTTTGACCATTTTTTGGTGGATTTTTAGCTTGAGCGACAGTCCCCTCGCTCGAGCGAGAACCATGCGGGAAATTTAGTTTGTTTTGATGAATTGGTCGCTTGAGCGACAGTCTCTCGCTTAGGCGAAAGACAAACAATATTTTTGACTGATTGCGATTGTTTCATTGCTTAGGCATTAGCCCTAGCTTGGGTATGAAGTGTATTTACCCTTGGGAAAGACCGTGACTCAGATGATGAACCCAGTGCCCAAAATCAACAAACTTATACAAGTACCGTTGTTCTTGCACCTATTTAGGGCAAGATTTCCGACTGTGATGTCATGATTAGGGCGATGCCCAAAAAAAGGATTACATGATACCACGCAGCGAGGTCATCTGACCGTAAGAGGCTTGGCCATGTGGCCGTCCAAGGTGATTCAGTGATGGTTCGTAGTGGTAGGGATGTTATTCCTCTATTTACGTGTTGACGTAAGATCAGGCCTCACAAGAAACATTCCTCTGGGACATGTACTCTTGATTATTTCCACCTATACTTTTGGTTATTTCCGAATAGTATATTGGGAGGATATTGGTGAAAGGATGGATGAAACAAGCATAACATTCATACATTGATATTGTGGACATTGATCCTCATAATCTGAGATTATAACATCATTCATCATTGTGCATTTTTATATGTGATGTATATATTGTGTTTATTATGCGTGTCTGTCTGGATGTGATATTCGGTGTAATTCCATGCCGTCAATGAGTAATATTCATTAGATGTCTTACTCCCTCTTCCTTTTGTTTGTCTACGGATCGCGTTTTGTTCAGATAGACCGTTCTGCGAGGATTCGAAGTTATCGCTTCTCGATATCCCTTGAGGGGCATGGAGGATTGAGGGAGATCGGTACACCTACACAAGCCCTTGCCACTTAGATCTGTGTAGGTTACTTTTTGATGTGTTGGATGTCTCAGCCTTTTATGTAATTTCAGTTTGGGCGAATATTTCTTCCGCCTTGTATTTCGTACATATATTTCCCATTATTAAATGAAGTATTATTCAAAGTTATATTGTGTTATTTTTTGTTACCATTAGGTAATGGTTTTTTATTTTCCATAATGTATGTTATTTTCCATAAGTGATGTCCCTAAAAAGAAACGAATATAAAGATGATAAGTTTACATTACATTATTCAAAAAAATATTTTACCCATTTTTTAGGCATTATATTTATGGAGTAATTTCGGGGCGTTACACCATTAAAATTTTGGGGAGTAATTATAGGTAAGGGTTTTTGATTTTTTAAAGTGATGTCCGAAAAAGAAACTAATATAAAGATGATAAGTTTACGTTACATTATTCAAAATAATATTTTACCCATTTTTTAGGCATTATATTTATGGAGTAATTTTCGGGGCGTTACACCATTAACCTGTAAGATTATACGTACTAATGAAATGGACGAAGATGATGAGGATGTAGAAGACTAATCCATGAATTTATTGTCTCCCTTAACTGAAGAAATAAATAAATTTATAATCAGTGAAAAAGGGCATAATTCAGATTCAATATAATAAAATTGAAATAAAAATCTACACAAATAATAAGGCTAAAAATAATAATAACCTAATCCAATAAATACATACATAGATTACAATATTGGTAAATGACGAATGGCCAATGATATCTCTTCATCGAGATTCAACCATGACAGATTCCCATATTATAAAATAAGAAATTAAGATAGATGGAAATGTAAGTAGCAAGAGCAAATCAAACATTAAAAGGTAAGGTAAAAGAAGATAACATTTCACCTTATGTTTGAAGAGAACCCAAAAAATGATATCTTGTTTGAAGAGAGTAACCAAAAATCAGTGCCCAAAAATCAGGGAGAGAGTTCTTGAGATTAATGTCCACAAGAACTCTAGGAAAGTGCCCAAAAGATCTATCCTTGCATCCTCAAGCAAATCAATAGCATAACACCATAAATCAATAACCTTTTTCCAAGCCATCCATATGGTTAAGAACATTCATCCCTATTGTTGCATTAGTCCCATGTGTTTGAGTACTATTGGCATAACTAAGGGTATTACAAATTTACAATCTGACTCTAGTGCTTGTGTTGCATGTCCATATATTTCTATCATGTTTTCAAGAGGACGACTCAACATTATTGATACCATTGACTGTCTCTTTTTACATTTCATTGGTAAAGGTTTAACTAGATTTGTAGTATTCTTTTATGGTTCTTTACCTGTCTTAATGCCATTACTTAGAACATAGGTAGCACCAAGACCTTGATCTATATTATCATTATGCATTTCATCAGTGAAGTCAAACCAAATATCACCACCACTTCTTTCTAAAGTCAATAAGAACATTTGTCCCTAAAAAATTTGTTAGTGACTTTTATTTTAGCCTTAAGAATAGACCGACTACAATCTCACAATTTACATAGAAAACACATTCTTAAAATTTTCAATATATGCCCCAATATTTAATGGTCCTATATTATGTATAAATTTTTCATATCTTTATCTAGGACGTTTGTAAAATGCATGATACTACATATATTTACATACCTCAGATTCAAGATTATGAAGATTGTGCGGAACTTTAAAATAATATTATGAGTGTATGCTAAAAGTAGAATAAACCTTCTTCTTACCATTTATTATGCCTTGAACTTTTCTTTTGGTAGTAAAGGAAATTTCATCATGCAAAAAAAGAGAAACTATACAAGTAAAGAGTGAATAACATATCTATTGAAACATATAAATAAAAACAATAACACAAAGAATCAATAGGGCAAATCCTTTAAAATCTAAAAACCTATATAACAATCTAATTCATACATTAAACAATATCATATATCTCACTGTATAGAATCAAACAATAGGAGACACTCTAACTATGTCACATGTAACCATGTCAGAAAAATAAAATAAAAAAATACAGAATTAATAGGTTATTTATCCCGTATAAAACCTTATAAATTGTGTAACATACCTGAAGTGATAATCAATGGGAACCCACACGAATGGAGGTGGGCTGTTGGTTTTTTCTCAATGAAAGAAACGAAAATGGACAGAATGTATGAGCTATGCATAAGGTTAATAGTTGTTTTTTAATTGAGGATATGTAATGTAATTTGTTAAAATATTGAATAGCAAAATTGGAAAACGAGTTATTGAAAGTTACTTTGACTTTCTAAACGCTACTTGTAATAGCTTTCTGAAAACTAGCTTTCAAACGCTACAATCTCATTTTTTAAAAGGAACAAGCTACATTCAATTTTTGTTTACCGAATGCCTCTAAAATTTATTGAGTGACTCAAAAAGGTGCAAGTTAGTAATGTCCTACATTGGTTTTTTAACATGTTTTCCTTCCACTTCTTCTCTTCTACGTACCAAGACATTTCTCTTCATCTTCATGGCTATAATTATTGCTGTTATGAAAACTACGAAGTCCTCAAGTTTCTAGTTTTAAACCAGATTTTCTTTTTGCTTAAGAAAGAAGAATTTGTGATAGCATAACACCTCTTTTCACTTCACAGAACCTGCAACAACACGAAAAGTGAACACTATCCTTGTGCTACGTATGTTTGAGTTTGTGTTGGGTGATAATCTCTAATACCTTTATGCTTATCTGTTCATCGACAATCCTTTTTTATTGCTAGATAACAAGAAATCTTGTTTTTTTTATTATCATGTTTTAGTTGTGTGGAATGACATTTTTTTTTTCCTTTTGGAGAAAAACTATATTTTAGTATGATAATTTTTATTTTATAATTTTCATCTATTTAAGTAATTTTGAAACATGTATTTAATGTTATATATAGTCAGCCCTAATCTATAATTTTGAATTATTTTTATTTTTCAAAAGTAGTGATGTTTAATCCTAATTTGTGATCCACACTTAAATTAGTGAAATATAACTCTAATGTCCAATACAACATTAAATATCATGGACGGAAAGTTTAGCCAAGATTTCGTCCTTTTTATAAATAAAAAATTACAAATGTGTAAGTAATTTCTTTTTAATTTAAAGAAAGTGGTAAAAAGAGAACTAATTTCTTTAAGTTTTTTGTTTATTAAGAAATAGTAGAAGGTGGCATAGTAAAATGTTTATGTTTTATTAAAAATAATAATTATAGGATATAGTTATTATAGCATAATCACTTATGATTGCTTTTATTAATTAAAATTAAAAAATGATGAAAAATAAAAGTTGAGAGTGACATACCTATTCCAACATGTAAATTGATGGTTGATACTGTCATACAACAACAAAACATTTGAGGAATATATGTATGATGCATGAGACACTTTTTAGTATCTTTTGTGGTTCTTTCTCTTTTTTTTGTGTTTTTCTCCTATATTTATCTGGTGTGTTTCTAATGTCTCTATTTATCTATATCATATGCTTAATACCTCTATTTAATGAGGGATTTGACATATTTTAAAAACAAAAGGGAATCTCTTTCATTAAAGCCTCTAACTAATTAAAACGTTTTATATTTTAGAATCAAATTTGTAATTGATTAATTTTATTTAAAATTTTAATATGGAATGTAAGATTGTTTCAAAAAAAATTATTTTTATTAAAAATGAAAATCAACACATATTTATTTTTTAAAAATAAAAGATTTTCATTATTAGGCTAATAAGTGTCAATTAAGTCACTTAAAATCATTTTTATTTAAAAATAGAACATAAATTGATGGGGAGAAATGATATCCTACCATTTTTGGGCCAATTAGGTGATATTTAAATACCCATTGTATTTTTAATTGTAAAGAAAAACAAAAATTGAAAGAGACGTTGATTTTAAGATTATATCTTTCTAATAAATGCTAATTAAGTCACTTAAACCTCATTTTTATATGAGTGAGAAATCTAAAATTATTCTCTCCCTCAAATAATATTTCAAATCAACATCTTTCCTTTATTATTATTTTTTGGAACCAAAATTGATTAAAATCTTCTATCGCATTGATTTTTTTTTATTAATATATTTTTTATCAAAATATGAAAACAACATTTTTTGTAATAATTATTTTAGTTAGGCTTTTTGGGTCTGACAAAAGTAGGTATTCACAACAGTCAATATAAATTTTATCGAGTTTTTATGATATAGATTAACTATTGTGATAATGTTAATGTTATATCATTGTCCAAAAGCAACATGCTATATCTCTATAGTACAATGTAAAAAGAGCAAGGTTCATGCATCATCGCATAGATATAGTGAAAAATAAGCATGAGTTTCCACATTTGTAAGAACATGTGCATGTAAAGAAGTTGGTCCACTAATTTAGAATATAAATTAGAACATGGAATGCAAGCTTTGTTCCAAGTAAATGAGTAAATCAATGGAAATTGTAGAAAGAGTGATTATGAGGATGCTCAATTTTATATACTATAAGAAAGTAAATGGGTTGGGTTAAATGCAATACAGTTAAATGTTTCAGATTATAAGCTATATATGGTGCACCAGTAACATAAGATCAAGAAATGAAGTATATATAGTCATAGATAAAGAATGAAAGAGGTATGTGATAGGTAGACGTGAAAAAATAGGATTAGGATCGTGACCTTAAAATTTTGAGCAAAGAAATACATGTTTAATGTGATTAGTCCTTATACACCTTAGGTAAAGATATCTGAACATCCCGACTTTTTGGAGGATTTGGAAGGCATTGTCTAGGGAGTACTTTTAGAAACAAGATTTTCTTAACTAGTAAGGGATCTTAATGGGCATATACGGAGAGACATTAGAGGATTTCAAGGTAGACGTGGGGGTATATGTCATAGGGAAAGCAAATATGGAAGGTAAGACTATTCTATATTTCTCATCAACTTTTGATTTTATAATAACCATTATGTATTTTAAGAAGCTATAAGATCATTTTGTCGCATATAAATGTGGTTGCACATTCTCAAATTGATTTTGTTATTAAAAGGAAATGAGATAGGATGTTTTTATTGGATTGGAAAATCATATCTAGCTTAATGGTCCAACATGAGATTTTGGTTATAGATGTAAAGGTTGAAATTAGAGTGAGGAGAAAACATAGTGTCCCAAAATTCAAATGGTGAAAAATGAAGAAAGAGGAGCAATGGAGCTTCAACCAAAGCGTTTAGAAGAAGAGTTTTGGAAGGTAAAAGTGCTAAAGATATTTGTGGGGTATATATAATAGGGGAAACAAATATGAAAAGAAAGACTAATCTATATTTCTCCACAATTTTTACTTTTACAATAAACATCATTTATTTTAAAAGTCGGAAGAGTAGTTTATGACATATAAGCGGGGTTGCTTCAATTATATACGTTGAAGACTCTTGAACAACGGTAAAGGAGGTTTAAACCTATGACCTTTAGTATCTGATTAGATATTTCTTATTATTTACATAATAAAACAAGTTATCATGTATAATTTTATGAGGACATATGCATATATCTTTTGGTTGAAATGTGAGTCAAATTCATGTAATAGTATATGGAAAATGGAAGAGGTAAATCTGAAAAATGGGCTTTTCTTGCCTTTAGAAATTGGGGAGGAAGATGAAGAAACCTAATGCATATTTGGCTTTGTCATAATTTTTTGCTATGATATTTTTTATCATTTCAACACAAAACCTGTTTAGCACAATATTACATCGAATGATTATTTACTCATTTTCAAAATAGTATCATCTCAATAATTTTTCATAAAGACACTCTCTAATAGAGAAGACATCACCACAACAACCATACCTTGACTAAACAACCATACCTTGACCACCATCAAGACCACATCGTTGATTATAGCATTCATCTCAATTTCCCCAACACCATCACCTCCACTGGTGCCCAATTAGCCACTAATACACTGTCATTGCCACTCTAGGGAGTGAACCAGACTCCTCTCCATTACTGGAGAGGTCAGTTAGAGTATTTAATGTATATTGAAGAATAAAAATGTAATTCAGTGTAAATTAAAAGGATAAAAATGTCTTTTGGTTTTCATGTGTATTTTTATCTCATTGTCCTCTCCAGTAATGGAGAGTAGTCTGACTCCTAGAGAGTATGAGACATGTGTGGTGTACGGTGCCCATAATTAATGAGGTCAAAAATATATTTTAACTATACAAGTACTTTTTTCTCAATGATACAGGTATTATGTTGTTTATTTTACTATTTTCTATATTTATTGTATAATTAATTATTATAAGTCTACTCATAAATTTATTAAATATTTTGTTAGTTATAATGATCATTGTTTTATATTATCATATTGTTGATGTATAATTGAAAGAATATTATGACCTAAGGTGAACAAAGTATGACATCTTTTAATGGTTATTATGAAGTTGGTTATAATATTACTTGGCTTAAACATCTGAAAAGAAAAGTGTGTTTTACATTATTGTATCAAATTCTTTTGATATACAATGAACATTCATTTTTAATTTTTATTTTGCTCTCAAAATTTGTTGTGTTCTCAAGTTTGTTCAAATTTTGATTTACAAATTGTCATATAGTTAATTTCTTTATAAATTAGGGGCCTATTTCTTTTCCACACATTAGACCTATAAAATGTCAGCACCTACCCTGATTCCCACCATTGTAATTTAAAATGAACACCACCCCATCATGTAGTGGTAGTAGAGGGTCTCATGCAAGAATGGTATATGGTGTCATGCATGAGCGATGTTAACACTGAAGGGTCTTAGTTACATATAGGGATCACCTGCCCTAATAGTGTCCTATTCCTTATCTTAATCCAATCATATATTAACATATGGATAAAATAAAAATTTAAAAAAAGTAATAAAATAAAGTACTTTGATTGGCTTGGGATATGGAGTGGGACATCGTGTGGGACAGGTAATTTCCATCCCTAAATTACCGTTGTGATTAGGGTGTTAGCCAATAGTGATTTTAATGAGACTTTTAGTTTGCGACCTAAAAATGTTCCCAAATTAAAAACGGGTGTGACATGCCTCTTTGTGATTTTTTTTACAATTTTTTATGCCTTACCCATTTTAAAACAGGCTAAACAAAAAATTTCAAGATAGAAAAAATATGTTATATGTTATATAAAGTTGAATAAATTATATTATATTACAAAAATTTGAAGGCATTAAAATATACTATAGCACAATTTTATTTGAATTCTAGCAATTTTTTTTAAAAAAGATAAGCTCGTGGGTTGCTAATATTATCCAATAGGAATGTATGCGGGCAAACGAGTTAGACAAAATAGGTAAACAAAATAAAATTATATGTCTTGCTCACAAAAATACAAGTTATGTGGGTGAACATTTCCCATTTTACCATCAATATGAGGGAAGGTGAAAAGTAGACATATCAAAATGGGTGGGCCCGAAATTTCATAGGACTTGAACATCATATTATGTATTTTATATTAAAACTAGGATCTGCTCGGGCTAACCAAAGCAGGTTCGGGTTACCCATTTTTATCCCCCCCCTATTTTTTTGGGACATTTGGCTTGGTAGTAATCATTAGGCGAAGATCCTTTTATAACATAAATATTACTATGAACTTAAAATTAATAGATAATAAATATTAGTGTTATGAACTTTCATAAAAAATAGAGTAATTATTTATAAAATAAATATTTATAAGTTACATTAATGTTATAAAGTGACATGTAATGTAATTCCTACTATTTTGCAAAAAGTCTTTTTAATCACAAAAACAAAATAATGCATTTCAAATGGCCTTTCGTGGCCAACAACTCTTTTCCAATAATTGCATAGTTGCATTACGCAACATTTAAAACTTTGATGGCATAGTGTATGATATGAAAATTCTTTTCAATTCTTTGGCCTAGTATAGCCCCAATCGCATAATCACTCACATTATATATTAGTTCAAATGAATGGAGAAGTAACTAGGCTTCTCTTAAGATTGGAAAATGAGATAAAAAAATTTTATTGGATTAGAAAATCATATCTTGAGAAACCTAGCTGAATGGTCCAACATGAGATTTTGGTTCTATATGTAAAGGTTGAGATTAGAGTGAGGAGAAAAGGCCAATATAGTGTCCCAAAATTCAAACGGTGAAAAATTAAGAGAGAGGAGCAATGGAGCTTCATTCAAAGGGTTGAGAGGAAGAGTTTTGGGAGGTAAAAGTGCTAAAAATATTTGTGGGGTATATATAATATGGGAAACAAATATGAAAAGTAAGACTAATCTATATTTCTCCACAACTTTTACTTTTACAATAAACATCATTTATTTTAAAAGTCGGAAGATTAGTTTATGACATATAAGTGGGGTTGTTCAATTGTACACGTTGAAGACTCTTGAACAACGATAGAGGAGGTTTAAACCTATGATCTTTAGTATCTGGTTAGATGTTTCTTATTATTTACATATTAAAACAACTTACCTATATTTTCGTTTGTAATTTTATTAGTACAATATGCATATATCTTTTGGTTGAAATATGAGTCAAATTTATGTAATACTATATGGAAAATGGAAGAGGTAAATCTGAAAAATGGGTTGTTCTTGCTTTTAGAAAAATGGGTAAATATGTTTGACTTTGTCATAATTTTATGCTATGATATTTTTTATCATTTCAACACAAAACCTGATTGGCAAAATATTACATCAAATGATTATTTACTCATTTTCAAAGGCTTTAAGGCAAACCTCGTCAAAAAGGAAGGGATGTTCCTTATTTAGAAGATTGCTAAGGGGTTTAGCAATTTTTGAGAAATCTATGATAAATCACCGATAGAATATAACATGTCCAAGGAAATTACAAATTCCCTTGACATTTGTTGGTACCGATAATTTATAAACTACTTCTATTTTTGCCTGATCGACCTCAAGTCCCTTAGCAGAAATTTTATAACTCATGACTAGCTTTTCAATGCCCATAAAATGGCGCTTTTCCCAATTTAAGACCAGATTAGTCTCAACATATCGCTTGAGAATGGTCTCAAGGTTTTGCAAACATAGATAAAAGGAGACCCCAAATACAGAGAAGTCATCCATGAAAACTTCTATTCATTATTCCACAAGATCGGAAAAAAATAGCCAACATACGTTGCTAAAAGGTGGTTGCCACATTACATAAACTAAAAGGCATCTATCGATAAGCAAAGACGCCGAAGGAACATGTAAAAGTGGGTTTTTAATTATTAGCAGAATTAATTATGATCCGATTGTATCCGGAATAGCCATCCATAAAACAATAAAATGCTTGATCGGCGAGCCGTTCAAGCATTTGTTCCATAAAGGGTAACAAAAAGTGCTCTTTTTGGGTGGCTTTGTTAAGCCTTCGGTAACCAATACACATCTTCAAACTCTTTATCGTGTGGGTTGAGATGAGTTCATTATGCTCATTAGGGACAACAATCACCCCCGTTTTTTGGCATCACTTGCACGAGGCTAACCCATGCCCTATCCTAAATGGGGTAAACCATTGCAGCTTGAAGAATCCTCATTACTTCACCCCGCACCACCTCTTTCAAGGTGGGATTTAGCATCCTTTAAGGCTGAGAAATTGGCTTATATCCCTCTTCCAAATGTATCTTGTATATACAATAAGTCGGGTTAATCCCTTTTAAATTGGCATGAGTCCAGCCGGTAGCCCCAGAATGGACTTGGAGCACTTGTACTATATGTTTTTCCTCCTTCTCAGATAGAGAGCTGATGATGATAGTCGGTTTTCTGCCTTGCCCACTGGAATGATTTCTTAACTGGAATGAGCTCACCAGCTCCTTCCTCCACATCATTAGATAATTTAGAGAGCTCCTCTAGACCAAAGTCCTATACCTCCTCTAAGGGGTCAACCAATGATGCCTCCTCATTGGCTTTCATGCATACTTCATCAATAACATCCAACATAATACAATAACCCTTATCATTAAGGTGGTGCATAGTCTCAAAGACATAGAAAGTAAGTTCCTCATCTTGGATCCTCACTTTCAATTTCTCGTTATACACATCAATGATGACCTTTGTGGTCTTCATGAAGGACTTTCCAAGAATGAGAGGCACATTGATGTCTTTGTTGATGTCTAGGATAACGAAATCAACAAGGAAGACAAATTTGCCTACCCTTACTAGAATATCCTCTACAACTCCATGAGGATACTTCACAGAATGATATGCGAGTTTTAGAGACATCTAAGTTAGCCTAATCTCAAGGTTACATGTCCTACGTAGCATGGATAAGGGCATTAAGTTGATGCTAGCTCATAAATCTAGGAGGGTCTTTCCTATAGGTAGGTTCTCGATCGTAACTGGTAGGGTAAAACTATTGAGGTCTTTGAACTTAGGTGGAATGAAATTTTTAATTATGGCACTACAACTTGCATCTAGTTTCAAAGTCTCATTTTATGGAGGCTGACACTTCTTAGTAAGAAATTTCTTCATGAACTTCACATAAGCTGACATTTGCTCTAATGTTTCAGTAAATGGAATGTTTATTTGCAATTTGTGGAACATATCCACAAATCTCTTAAATTGTTGTTCACAACATTTATTTTTGAACCTTAGGGTAAGGAACTAGCCTAGTTGGTTTCATTTTGCTCAGTAGTTCCCATCTACCTTCCATATCTCGTTTGAACCACTTGGTTCGAGATTTCCTACAAGAGTACTAGGTTCATTGGTTTTTTCTTCCTTAACCCTCCTAGTGTTCTTCTCACCACCCACATCATTGCCAACTAATTTTTCCCCCTAAGTGGTTATCGCTTGACACTGCTCTTTGGGTTTAGTTCAGTATGTGCTGAAAAGGCGCCCATATTCTGATCACTCACTTGTTTGCAAATCTGCCCAACCTGAATTTTTAGGTTCTTAATTAAGGCATCAATACTTTTTTTGGTTGGCCAATGACAGTTGCATAAATTGGTTAAGGGTGTCATCTAACTTGGTTGTTTTATCATGATAGGGTGGTTGAAATGGGGGTTTACTATTGAAGGGGCTAGCTTCATTCCTCCAAGGATGGTTATAATTCTACTTATTAAACCCACGGTTGACATTCTAGTAATAACCATAATTCCTTTGTTGATTCCCCATGTATTACACTTCCTCATATTAAGGAATGCAACATTGAGTCGGGTGATCGCCAAAGTAGACGTCACACAACATAGCTTGTTGTCTATGGGGACTCTTAGACAACATCTTAAGTTGTTGTGGAAAATTTGCCATTTGTTTCGTCAGTGCTTCAAGTTGTTAAGTCAACAGTTTTTTCTGGGTAAGAATAGCATTCTACATGCCTTATTCCAAAATTCCCCTCTTCGGAGGGTTACCTCGACCACTGTGACTCTCTTGATGGCACAGAGTCATGGCTTCGATAATACTGACAGCATCATCCTGGCTATTATAAGCAAGAGAGCCATAGATGTGGCATCTAGGATCAGCCTATGTTGATGTTGCAATCCATGCCAAAAGAAGTGTATTTAGGTTTCTCTCTCAAACCCACGATTAGTACACTTCCTTAATAATGACTTATATCTTTCTCATGCCTCACCCAAGGTTTCATTGGAGGATTGGGAGAAAGTCGATATCATCATTTTTGCTTCCATATATTTCAAATGAGAAAAGAATCGGGATAATAACCTAGTTCTTAATAAGTCTCAATCCTCTAAGAGTTGAGGTTGTTAATCGAGGTGCCATTCCTTGGCCCTTTCGATCAATGAAAACTGAAACATTAGGAGGAACAATGTGGGCATGTCCTCTTCACTCATGTCGACCGTATGACACAACTCAAAGAACTTGAACAAATGAGAATGTGGATCCTTATGGTCCATACCGTGAAGGGTACACCTTGTAATAACTAGACAATGTCAATTTTCAAATCCAGACGTTGAGAATCCTTCACGAATACCTCAGCGCGTCACCATTAAATAAGTTTTGGTAAGAGGGATTCGTACCTCCCAAGCCATCGACCACGATGGCTTGGTTCTGTTGCTTCTCCGTCATAGCTTCTTTGGCTATGATCTTCAAATGTGAATTTTATACCTGTTGGGCTAGGAACCTTTCTTTCTAGTCTGACTGTTGTTCTTTCTTGTGGTTCTTTCGATCTCTAAATCAAATTGTAATTTATCGTTTGAAATTTTACTCACATATAAAATAAAACAACCTCACAAGGATAGTAAAAAATATATAATTGAAAAGAAAAACACAAAGAAGCGGTTTACTATGCTAACTACTAGTTTTAGATGCAATTCCCCGACAACGGCATCATTTTGCTAACCAGAAAATAGGTAAAAAAAATACTACCTCCATGTCAAAAACAAGTATAAAAAAGTAATTTACCATCTCCACGAGGAATTGCTTAAAGCTATAGTCTTGCAACTCTTTAAATGTTTCTCATCTCAATAATCTTGGGTTGTTTGTTGTGTGACACAAACATTTTGATTGTACTTTATATTATGATAATTACAGCTGATGTTAAACTTCACACTCATAATCAGTTTCCACTTTGATTGTTTTATTTCATACCAATTAGAACAAACAGTCCATAAAACACTTCAAGATGACTAATTATTAATGTCTTAGTCAATTAGTCACTTATGCAAGAAAAACATATGTCTTGGGATTTCGATGCCCAAGAATAAAATTGATAACTTACAATATCATGCCCCTATGTCTAGTGATACAAGTATGCAAGTTGAGAAAAAAAATACAACACCTAAGGTGTGTTAGCCTCTAATGTCTTGGTCTATGCTATCACTTTATCATAGGTAAGTCTATGTCTAGTAAATACAATGATAAAATTAATATATATGAACCTTCAAACATGTCTCTATGTCTTGGAAGACATGTTATTTAGTTTGAGAGTTATAAAATATTAATATTAGTTCTATGTCTAGGTACTAAAAAGTGACATGCATGCAATGGTAAATAAATTAAGTCTATGTCTAGTAAATACAATATTTGTTGAGTACAGTAAGTTCAGATTCATGCAAAAATTACTTAAGCAAATTATTCTAATATCGCGCAAAAGTTGATCAATACTAAAGCAAGCACTAAGTAAAGACAAAACTCAAAATGGCAATGAACTTCTTGGAATATAATAGAATCAAAGATGGTTACATCAAGTTTGTGCTACATTTAACCTCAACTAAAAGATTCTTAGCTACTCATATCCACACAATGTAGAATAATGGGACGATACACTCATGGAGTGATAGAACCACGCACAATCGTGTAACGATTATCACCTATGATACTTACACTTAGTTTTAATGAAATAAGTAAGCTAAACTCTCTAAAGAAAAACTAAAATTCAAAGTACAATTCGAAGTAGGAAAGTAGTGTACAAATGAAATGTTCTAAAACTCCCTAAATAGTATTCTAAAGATGGCTTCTGCAGTCAGTGCACCATAGTTGCGATGAGTGTGGGATCCGGCTGTCTTGGCATGACGTATGCACACACCAATCTATGCTGAGCATGGAGTCCTCCACTAAGTGTGACGTTTGGTTGAACCAGGTTGCGTTGAGTGTGGTTTGTTGCGCTAAGCACACCACCCATTGCGCTGAGTGTGGAGGTGGTGTTAAGCGTATTCCAGACAATAGCTAATTGATTTATATCTCGAACTTCAGCGCTCAGCGCAGGATGTGCGCTCAGCATGGCTCTTCTTACATTGAGCGTAGAAGTGGCGTTGAGTGCAGCTATCAGATGCTATCAATTTTGTTGGGCGCGAATCTGGTGTTGAGTGTGGCCAAGCTAAGTTCATAATTTCGCTTTTTCATGATCTTTTGACCTTATAAACCTACAAAACCACTTACGAGCAAACTTAGCCCAACATTTGATATTTTAATCATGTAATAGTATTTTTCCAATGATTTAGTTAATTAAGTTGTTAAGTGCTATAAAATTCTAGTGTCATTTAAGGGTCAAATTAGCACTTAACATTAATCGATTAAGACTCAATTTATCGATTAAACTAGTAACTTTTAAGAATATCTCATTAATTTAAAAAGCAGAATTAGAGGTCCGCTACACCTATTCACCCCTCATCCCCCTTGGTGACTGTATGCCCTTTTTATCCAACATATCCATATTCTGAGTGAATTCGAGAACAGTTCATATAGTGTAGTAAAAATTTGAAAAGAAAGAGTTGAGCTATTTTATCCTAGTGATGGTGTGGTTGATAGTCTGCTTATACATTTTGGGCAGTGCCACAAACGTCTTAAAGAGAGAGACATGGTCGTGACTCAGCTACTAATTATTCGTTCGTGCCATTTAGAATTATTGCAAACTACATAAACAACAGGATTGATAAATCATTATCTTGTATAAGATGTAGTTAGTTCCATTTTATTTGAATTTATCTATAGTTTATTTTGTTAGTTATTATTTAGATCATTATTATCTCAATGTTTCTAACAACTTTTGTCTATATAATGAATTACTTGAACTGACTCATATTTGAGTTTGATCTATCTTTACCGGCTAAATTTTTATATGGTATTAGAGCAGATTAATCACCCATAACCTATATTGTCACTATTCTGCTGTCAAGGTGCCGAAAATTCGAAACTTTGATCAATCACATCTCTTTGTCGTATCACCTTCTTTTTAGCATCCATTTGTTCTTTCAACCTCACAATTCTAAATTCCATGCAATAATCATTCAAATAGGCAAATACTCTCCAATATAACAATTCACTTTCTTAGTTTTATATATTTGTTTAAGTTCCCACTCACAATCATTTTGATGATATTTTATCTCCAAGTGATGAATTATATGAGCGTTAACTTCTTTTTTCATTGATGATTATTCCTGTGGTGTTTATACCATGGAGTTTTCTTCCCACGAATGACTATTGTGGTGTTACCCATTTTCTGTCATTGTTGAATTATGTTAGTAGTGGATTTTCCAATCAACAATCATTCGGGTGATGATTTATACCATTGTGTTCTATTTAAACTGACGTTCATCTGATGATACATTTTTCTTCAATTGATGGATTATGTCAGTAGTGACTTCTTTTCATATCGACGATCATTTGATGATTATATTAATCATTCACTTCCCACCAATGATCATTTATTTTGTGCCTTTTGTCACATTGATGAATATATTTGTTATAGTTGTCTTTCAAATCGATAATCATTTAGATGTTGATTATACGAGCAAATTTTGCATTTCACAACATCTTTCAACGACTTTTACGGAGTCCGTATAATTGTTTGATTATTTTCATTTTAAAATGAATTATTTGTAACAAGCTTAAAGCTCTACTAAGAATTAACTTGAGGTGACGTGTTAGATATATTTAGGTTGATAGATCACTATATTATCTAATATTTAGTTAGTTCCATTTTATTTGAGTTTATCTATAGTTTATATTTATCTTTTTAATTATTATTTTAATCGTTATTATCTTATCACTTATAACAACTTTTGTCTATATAATAAATTACTTACATTGACTCATTTGAATTTGATTAATCTTTATCATCCTAAAGTTTTACACAAATTCACTAAAAGTGATCATTATCCTTGTGCTATTTATGTTTGTGTTTGTGCTGCATGATAATCTCAAATGCCTTTATGCTTATCTGATCCTTTACAATGTTTTTTTATAGCTACAAAACAAGAAATCTTAATTTTTGATGATCATAATATTTTACTTGTGTGTTGAATGACATATTTCTTTCCTATTAGAGATAAACTATATTTGAGTGTAATAATTTTTATCAATTCCAGTAATTTTTAAAATTTAAAACAAGTAGATTTAATTTAATTGGTAATAATAATTGTCTTAACTATATTAATTATGAATTTAATGAATACTATAAATTTTGTACTAAATTACAAATTTAATATTTTCAAGATATTTAATACTTCATTTTGAATTCACACTTTCTAGTTTTGTAATTCTTAAATAATATCCTTAACACATTTATTAACATTATCCTAATTTAATTTAGGTTTTGTTAACGACGGTCCGGTAACATGTTTCTTTTTGGAAATTGATATATTTATAACATTTATGTGTATCAGTACATATGTATGCTGAATCTCCAAAGTTATGGTAATTTTTAATAAAAATATGAGAAATAATTGCATACCTTATTAGCCATTAGGTTGATCGTGCTTATATGAAAATATTTTGAACATGTTAGCCTTCGAAAATAAGCTAGTGTTTTGATAATGTTTATATGAAAATATTTTGATTATAAAAGTAAAATTCATTTCATCATCTCTAATTCTCTACACTTCTAAAATTTTAATCTTTTACTATTATCCTAGCTGCCCATAAAAAATTATCTAATTATTTAAAGAAAATAGTATGTTTGATGTAGGTGAAGGTTTTGTTTGGGAGTTATGTGGGAAATGGAAGGAGAAATATTAAAGGGTTTGAATTATAAAATTTAGAAGAGGGAGGTTAAACTAATGATCATGTAAGAATTTTTTTTCCTTTAAAAATGTAATTAACAATGAGAAATGTACGATAATGTATAACTATATATTATTATTAAAAATATTTATCTAATTTGATATTTTATCTTCAAACAACCACAATTTGAAGGAACTTTTAAAATAGACACATGGAAGATTTTGGAGGGTTTTAGAAACCCTCCAAAACCTTCCCCTCTCCTTTATGCAACTCTCAAACAATGGAAAGACTTTCCCAAGTCATAATTTCCCCTCCAAAACCCCACTCCCAAACAAAGCTTAAAGGACATGATATAAATACTACATTTTAGGCTTTGTTTGGGAGTTATGAGGGAAAGGAAAGTGATCAAAAGTTTACGAAGGGGAGGAAGGCAAAGGAAAGAAATCCTCTCCTTTGTTGAAGAGTATGAAATTTAGATGATGGAGGGTAAACTAATTATAATGTAAAAGTATTTATTTATTTTCCTTTAAAAATGTAATTAACAATGAAAAATGAAGAATAAGATATAATTATATAATATTACTAAAAATAGATATTCAGAGGGAAACCTCCAAAACTTTTCTCTCTCCTTCATCTAACTCCCAAAGAATGAGAAGACTTTCCAAAGTCATATCTTTTTCTTCATTTTCCTCCAAATCTCCACTCCCAAACAAAGCAAAAAAATAATGCAGAACTCTTTGTCAGGTTCATCGTTGTTTGTGGTGGTTTGCGAATTGTGCTGCACGCAAGTGGATTTGAGGTCCGAGGGAGGCACAGGAGCATGATTTTTTTTAATTATATAAATAAACTTCCTAAATTAGTTTTTTATTTCACATATTTTGACCAGTAAATACTTTATGTATTTTATTTGTAAATATTTTTATTTGCAACTTGATATTTGTAAATTATGGGTTTAACTCCCAGTGTTGAGGTTATGCTTATCACATTGCAGAAAAATATTGTTGTGGGGGTCACAATTATAGTAATACTGATGTGGAGAATTCTAAAATCACTAATATAATGAGCACAATTATACTTGAGAAGTAATATTTACAACAATTATTTGGTTCTTTTTGTTTCCAACCATCATTTTTTTATCTCCAATTGTAACTATTTTTTATGGGCAAGACTTTCGAACCTCCACCCTCCTTTGCTCGACCTCTTTTCTCTTAACTATCAAACTATTTTATAACTTTTTTTTTTAATTTGTTATGAGTGAGACTCGAACTTACAACCTCGTTCACTCTATTTCTTAAACCTCCACACCTTAATCATCAGAACACATTTCACTTCCTAATTCATTCCCAACCACCATATTGGAGTAACAATAATAGGGGGAAATAATATTGGAGATTGGAAATCTCATTAACATTAGATAACAGCAAAAATATTTAGCAAGCTCAAGTTTTCATATGTTCTGAAAAATAACAGGCACACAATTTAAACCCTAATTAGAATCCTACAAATAAGGCTGATCGAACAAGGGGAGTAGTCCAAAACCAACAGTATTCTTGAAAACAAAAAAAAACTAACAAATATTCCATCCAGTTCTAGTTCTTCTGCTCATACTACTGGACATTTGGACTTGAGTTAACTAAGCCTACCATGTACGTTTACAATTTTCACAATAATGGGTTTGATGGGATTTACCACTGTGAATAGCTCCACAGTTGTAACAGAAAGCATGTCCACACCTGCAATCCAAAATAGAAGGAACTTTTATCAATTTATTCTTATTACAAAGTTAACTAATGTAACATAGTGCATGAGTCTCTCATCTAATGAGTTTTGGCGTAGATGCATGCAATTTTAGTGGAGATTTTTTTCCAAAATTTAAACTCATGACCTCTTGATCATTAAGCAACCTTTTTGTTCTTGAGAATACAAATATTCTACTTCAAATTATTAATCCAGGTTTAATGTTTTAGATAAATTTTCAAACCCTGAAACTATTTTTAAGAAACTGCTTCGAGGATGTCTTCAGTTAGAATCAATAACTATGCAATAACATGGCATATTTGATCCTTATAGTTTCTTTCAAAACTCATCCCCTAAAATTACTAGACAGAGTTACAATGGTATATTTGATGGTTCTTCGTGCCAAACTATGTCTACATTGCAGTCCATACAACAAAACTGCAACTGGAAATGCTTAAGAAAAGAAAAAAACTGAGAGATTGAAATCAGGGTTTGCATAAAAATTGAACATATAGGATGGCCAAATCTAAAAACTGGATGAGTTATTAATGTCACCAACATGATCCAGTGTAAAAACAAGAGAATATTTCAGTTGTGGTACTTCCATAAACAACCGTAATTATGGCGGCAGTTATAGTTGGAAATAGTATGATACTTTTCTGCATGCACCATGGGAATTAAACATGGAATATTAGCAGTTTTATGTGACAATTGTCTGATATGTAAACTATACGTTAAGATGAGCGAGGTGTAATCTAAATATCAAGGTGTGTGGGATGTAGGTGAAGTATATTATGAATAAAAATAAAAAGGATGAGTCAAAGAACTACCACCTAATGGGATATGAGGAGGGGATAAATGTACATAAACATATCTTCCTAAGTTATTTTATTAGGTGAAGATATTTCTAAGATTTGAATTCATAACTCACAACAATCTTGTACATTATACAAAAACTCACCCAATAACCCAAATCTCAAATATAGAAGTACAAATAACACAACCCCTGACAAATAAAACCTTAACATTGAGTGAAATAGGTTGAGAAGTACTCTTTGGTCCTTAGAGTTTTTTTAAGAAAAATACAAATAAGTTCGTAAATTCATATTTTAATTAGTTTAAAGACATAATTAACTTTATATAAGAACTTGTTCAAATTCCCCAAACTACCCGAACCTGTTAATTCTGATTATACAATATGTTGATCCAAACATAGAAAACTGACCTGCATTTAATGTACATGCATCCCTCAGATTTTTCAACAAAAATCCTGCACTTTGAACATCTGCTCCACTTTTTATCATTAGCAAGCTGCATCAACATGATATCTTCTTTTTCTCTCTCATCCTTATTCAGTTTCTGAAACTCATCACACTCAATCCCCTTATGCCACGAAACCCTACACTGCGCACAGAACAATCTCCTACAATTAGGGCACTCAGATTCTTTCACCAACTCTCCACCATCGTTAATCATAAGCGCAGAGCAATCCTTAAAAGGACAATAGAATTTCTCATTTTCAAGAATCATAGCCTCACACAATGCATCACCCCAACGATCAAACACTTCCTTAGGAAGAATTCCACGACAACGTTGAAGCTCCAATAGCCCTAGTTCACATTCTGGTTGAGGGCACTGAATTTTAACAACGTTCTCATCAAGCTTCGATTCCACGTACATTACTACACAGTCAGTGCAATAAGAGTGAGAACAATTATGGATACGAAACGCGTTGTTTACCGTTTTGGTTTCAGTACAAATATGACATACGAAAGAAGTGATAATATTATTATTAATGGATTTAGAAGATTCTCCCATTTCAAAGATTCTTTTACGTTTCTCAAAAGGAGTGTTTCGGGGCTTGGAAGTGAGGATTGTGACGTCGTCGTTTTGATCGTCGTCGGAGTTGGAGAGATCAATAACACTGGGAAGGTACAAGTGAGGGTTGAGAGAGTAATGTTCAACAGAGATAGCGGTGGATTTGTGTTTACCTTTGTCAGAGAATGGTGTGAAACGAAAGGTTTCAACATCTATCACTTCAGGTGTTGAAAGAGGAGATGGAAGGTTTTTCATTCTCTGTAAATGGAATTGAAATGATAGAATGATATGAATTATTTCACTTTCTCACTCTTGGTCTTCCCCATATTGCTATCTTACTGTCTAAGTCTCTCATTTCCCAAACTATGTTCATTTGTTGAAGCCTTATTGGCTTCTGGTCCACCTTGTTTACATAAATGCAAAATGTTGTAACTAATTGTGGGAATGTGTTAATGGATAATCTAGTGACATTGTTTAAGTGGTTTGAAATAAAAAAATTAGTATCAGAAAGTTTCTTGCTATATTGAATAAATTGTATATTTTCTCTTAGTTCAAAATGAATTTATAACAACAAATACAAAATGAACTTATGACTGGATTCTTGCCAAAGATATTAAAGGTATATTTTCATTGAAAAATGATGTATTTCAAATTTCAATGTTGAAAATGATAACAACACTTAAAAGGTTTTTTTTATGTAGAGTTTAGGAGGAGGAGAAATTAAATGGAAAGTAAAGGCAGACTTTGGAACTATCATATTATTATATTTTATGGTTATCAAGTCTTTTTAATAACTGAAATTCCCTTTGCCCTAAATAAAAGCTTCAAGATTTGCTCTAGAGCACATGCTAGAAAAGTTGTCCTTGTTGTTGTGTTAACAAGTGCAACAGAGTGTATTGTTTAAGGAAATATAAAACATGTAGAAAACTAACTCCAATATTTCTTTAAATGTGAAAACATCATTTTGAGGAGAAATTTCATTTTTCATTTAAACAACATCCTTAGGATAATTATTAATGTTTCACAAACTATTTAATTTATATTCATAAAAATTAATTGCATACAATTATTGTATTAAAAAATAGTGAGAATTAATTGTATAAATTTATTGTTTGAGAAGGAATCCACTTTATAATAATGGTAGAAGAGTATATATTGATTGTCCCACAAAATTGTGTTACTTGGTTGGAAAAATAAAATTTTAATTTAAACTAATTAAGTGAAAAATGGAATAAGTAAATATTTTTATCCCCAATCAACTAGGGGTGTAAATGGTTCTAGACCCAGAACTGATTAAATTGAAACGAACGATACCAACAAATTGCTTCGGTTCAGGATTCCATACTAATACTTTGGATCACAAAACTCACTAAAAAGTTATGCAAGTTTATGACTAATGAGCTAGTTGGTTCAACTTCAAATGTTTAGTAAATTAATTGATTGTTCAAAGAACTTATAAGTGTAAATGATGGAAATGAGTTTATAATAAGCCTATTACTTATAAGATATATGTCACTTCAATTAAGTTCATAAATAAAAACTTATAACTAAATATGATTTCTTAAAAATTGTCTCTAACTGAATAGTGGTAATGTTATAGTGGCAACTTAGTACCAAACCTCCCAGCCACTAACATCCCTAAGTCCGAATAGGGAACCTTTCACCAAAAGAGTGTTGCATTTTATTCACTAGACTAGGAAACAATTGCTTTAGTAAGCAAACTTTGATAGAAACAACAACATCAAATTGTTGTAACTTCTCTTAGAATCCGCAGCACCACTGTACCTTAGCACAAGGCACCAAACCAGCATAGCTAGTGAGATATAGTTGCAACGTTTGACAATAAATATTAGATATCGTAAAGGTTTTCAAAAGCAAAATCATGAGGGCAGTGGATATCGAACCCCGGAACAAGACTTTACTAAACAGTGCAACCAGAGATTTAAATTGCGGCAACAATATTGCGACTGAATCCAAATCACATTGATGCAGCCGCAACAGGCCGCAACGTAACCGCGTCGGACCGCACCGCAACCACATCAGACCGCATTTAAACTGCATTAGGCAGTATCGAATTCGAAAATAGATTTTTATTCACAAAATAATCCACACTGCAACGGCCACAATCCACATTGCAACGGCACAATGACCATAATCATAGTAACCACAACTATTACCGTAATTATGATCGCAACCGCAATTGCGATCGCAACCTCAATTTAAAACAAATGTTATACTGTTTTGGCAACCGAATTTGTACCTCTTCAAACATTAAATACTAAAACAATAAATCCAATAAGTATTGAATGTGGGACCTTATTACTGAAACACAATGACCAACAGTACAAACCGGAAAGTCGGCAACCTTGTTGCCCACACACCTTTTCATATTAAAGTCCCAAACCATTGCCACCAGCCATGAGCTATTAAAATCCTTTACAACCTTTAATACTTCAATTGTAAAATGAAAGTTGCCATCACTTGGTATAAAACAACAACCCAATCGGAGGGGATTACGTGTCCCAACTTGGTATCTCTATTCCTGTCTTGTTCCACTTATATTTAGACATGCGAAATTAATATATTATTTTAATAAAATAAAAATAAAATGATGTGTTATTTTTGACTTGTTGGCAAACACTGATTGGTCTGAGATATTAGACATTAACTTTTATAGGACAGATACTACGTCGGAGTTGTCGTTCAACAGCGCTTATTTTAGATGTATAACAGTGTTTTCATGCGCTTTCTGTTTGACCGCAGTAGTATATGGTCATCATTAACAACGTTTCACAAACTTTGTTGTATTGACTATATACTACAGCGCAACATATAAAAAACGTTGTCATATAGTGCATCAATACAATAGCGCATCATCCACAAAACGTTGTCATATAGTAGATCAATACAACAGTGCATCATCTACAAAGCGTTGTCATATAGTCTTAAATAAACATCGTATTTTATAGGCCTTATTAACCGTGCTTGTTGTTGCGCTGTTGAAGTTCATATATTTAACAGCGCAATAACAGAAAAGCATTGTTGTATGATTCATAAATTTTCTCAAACAACACCTTAATACAACAGCGCATCGCACATATAGCGCAGTTGTATTAATAATGTACAACGATGCTTTCTGTAAAAAGCGATGTTGAAGTTATCCTTTACAACAGCGCATGTCAGGGCTTCCCCTAGAAGTCGTTGTTAATTTGTATAAATTGATACTTGCATATACATTTATTAGCAGAACAGACATTCTCAACAGCACAGACATTTATACATTCTGAATAATACAGACACATTAATATAGGTCAGAAGTTTGTTTTATTAAACATCAATACAATACAAAATACAAACAATGAATATCATGTCAATTATGTTTTGACAGAGTACATAATTACAAAAATTACAAAGAAACAATATTATACAAATTACAAAAAATCAAAATTACACAAAGACTACTTGCATCTATTTTTTTCCTTTTCTTTTATTGTTTTTGTTTTTTAGAGTCATCCTTGTATGGAGGAGCATATTGATTTACCCAAAGCCCTTCATCATGATCATCTCTTGAATATAAATCATCATCTGTAACTGGTCCGCTCTCACACGACTGATATGTGCCAAAAAAGGATCATCTTCATCAATATCTTCATATTTTTGGTCATCAATATTATTGACGATTATTTTGTTAGTTAAAAGAACAATGGACCATTGCATGTCAGCTGGGTCACTAACATAGAATAATTGTTGAGCTTGTGATGCTACAATAAATGGCTCATCTTTAAATCCTGACCTATTAAGATCCACTTGCATTAACCATAACTCATCAACTCGGAAGCCATTGTTGTTATCAACTCACCTACAATAAAAAACTAGCATCATAAACATTGTGTAATCCAATTCCCAGATGCGTTCAATCACTCAAAAGTATGACATGTTCACATATATTGAGTTTTTATCTTTTGCACTTGACAAGTAAAGTTCGAGCAACAAGAGTCACACCACTATTTTGCATTTTACTTTGATCATCTTGTTTTTTCGTATAAAATGTGAACCCATTAATTAGGTAACAAGTGTAGGATAAGACATGAAGGCTTGGACCATTGGCTAACCATTTCAATATTTCGGAAACCGAATGTACATTTATATTCAACTCCTCATCAATCTGATTTTTTAGCCACTTTATGAAACACCGATTATGCTCTTTGGAAATCCAATTTTCATTCTTACTTGGGTAACACTTCCTTAGCATCTCCTTGTGTCTTTCAACATATGACTCAACCTCGTCCGCATTATGTAAAACATATAAGTGCGTTTGCTCCAATTCAGTTCTTGTTATAGTCAATATTTCATTCCCAGTAATACCTTCAGCAAATGTTTTTTTTTGCATATCGAGGCTTTGGAATGCCCATGAAATCACCATCGGTAAGGTATCTAGTACAAAAATCAAGAGCTTCTTCAACTACATATCGCTCGACAATACAACCCTCTAATCTTAATTGGTTCTTCACATACCCTTTTAATGTCTTCATATAACGCTCAAAGGGGTACATCCATATCATATAGGAAGGATAATGTCTTCATATAACGCTCAAAAGGGTACATTCATCTCATATAGGAGGGTCACATAGTTGTTCTTTCGAACAAGAAGAAAGTGGGAAATACATTTCAAGCTCACACAAAGTAAAAATAATTTGTCTTTGTAATGCAGGTAATTTCTCAGGGTCAATCACTTTGCTACAAATTGCCTTGAAGAAGAAGCATAACCTAGTTATGGTTCCTCGAACTTTTTTAGGTAGAATTGACCGTATTCCAATAGGCAAGAAATGCTCCATAAGTACATGACAATCATGAGACTTAAGACCTTTTAACTTGAGGGCTTTCATTGATACGAGGTTCTGAATGTTGAAAGAGTATCCTTCTGGAACTTTAACACCATGAAAAAATTTACAAAATTCCATTTTCTCCTTCCTCAACAAAGTATAAGCTGCTGGAGGTAGAAATGTATGTTTTCCCTTCATTATCGGTCTCAATTCCTTTCTTA